>NW_025228253.1:87339-90774 GCF_018294505.1 Triticum aestivum | reverse complement strand
AGGCCCTGGATTTTAGGGCAGGGCCTGGGTGGGCCGACAGGGCCGGGCCTGAGATGGCCAGGACTACGTCCAGGTGATGGGTACCCATGGCGGGATCTTATTGGCATGGGATAGCTTGGTAGTTTCTGTCACGAGCCTACACCGTACGGCGAACACGCTCACTACCCTAGTCAAAGCATGAAGGGGCTCCATTGTGGTGGCTCACAAGGGTCTATGGGCCACAAGGTGATGCGGTGAAAGTTGACTTCATGCAAGAGATTTGTGACGTCCAGGATTTGCATGTTGGGTCGTGGGCCTTTGTGGGAGACTACAACTTGCTTGTCAACCCGGAAGATAAGAACAAGGCCACGTTCAACAGGCAGATGATGGCCAGATTCAGAGCCCATCTCGATAGGCTTGAGCTCAAGGAGCTATACATAAATGGGAGGTGGTACAAGTGGAGTAATGAAAGGCGCAATCCCACGATGGAGAAGATCCATCATGTCTTTGTTTCCAACTCTTGGGAAGATATACGCCCCCAAAAACCTATTGACGGTTCTGGGCTCGGCGATATGGGATCATTGTCCTCTTCTTGTGGATCTTGACGCAGAACTAGAGATGGGCCGACGTTTCAAGTTTGAAAGTTTTTGGCCCAAGGTTGAGGGATTCGTGGACACGGTCTAGCAGGCATGGCAATCCGTATCTTCCCAAGAAAACCCTTTTATAGTCCTGGATAGTAAGTTACACGCCACTGCCAAGGCCCTGCAAAGCTGGAGTGATCGTTGGATCGACAACATTCGCCTTCAACTCTCCATCGCAATGGAAGTTATTGGTAGGCTCGACGTGGCGGTAGAGAGCAGGACTCTCTCGGACTGACGGCTTCACATACATATTCTATGCCCTTCGATAAGGCGCGAGGGGCTGACGGCTTCACATACATATTCTATGTGACTTGTTGGCCCATCATCAAAGGTGACCTTATGAATGCACTGGAGCATTCTCGCCGAGGAGATGTCCGAGGTATGGCAACAATCAATAAAGCGATCGTCTCGCTACTGCCTAAGAAAGCCAGAGATGTGGATATTAAGGACTATCGGCCAATTAGTCTTGTTAGTGGACCAATCAAAATTTTCAACAAGACCCCTATGTCGAGGCTTGCAGATGATTTACCAAAACTCGTGGGGCATCATCAGAGCGCGTTTGTCGGAGGTAGATCACTACACGACAACTTCATGCTAGTGCAATGTATGGCGAGACGGGTGCACACCTTAAAAGTACCCACAATCATGTTTAAGCTGGACATCACCAAAGCTTTTGATTCACTACAGTGGCCATTTGTCTTGGAGGTTCTAAGGAGGCTTGGTTTTTGCGAAAGATGGATCTCTTGGATTTCTGGGTTGCTGGCTACCTCATCCACGAGAGTCATGGTCAATGGTGCTCCCAGAAAACCAAACCTAGCATGTCAAGGTCTAAGGCAAGGAGCCCCCCTCTTAGTCATGATCTTCATCCTATGTATAGAACCCCTTCGGGTGCTACGAAAAGAGGGTTGTTGGCACCTTTGGCGAGGTCTGGCTTGAAACAAAGGTTATCCGTGTTTGCGGATGATGTAGTGGCGTTCTTCAAAACAAATGAGACTGAGACGAGCATGTGTGGAGCGATCTTGGGGCTGTTTGGGCAGGCTTCGGACCTGGTGGTGAACATGAGTAAGTGCGTGGCCATGTCCGTTAGATGCTCACATGATGAGATGGAGGTTGTCTCGGCATCCTTGGGCTGCCCCACTTCACCGTTTCTGTGCAAATACCTGGGTATGTCGTTGACGATCAGAAAACAAACAACGACGCAAATGCAAGGTCTGGTGGATCGAGTTGTCGATTGTCTCCCGCTTTGGAAGGCGGCCATGCTACCAAAAGACGGCTGACTCCTGCTTATCCAACCTGTGCTATGCGCTATTCCCATCCACTCTATGATAGCGTTGGAACTGCCTTCAAAACCCTGTCGGCCCTGGTAAAGATTTGCAGAGGCTTTCTGTGGTGTGGCAAAAAAGAAGCACGAGGTGGAAAACGGGGTGGTAGCTTGGGAGGTGGTCTGCACGACGAAGTGGGATGGTGGCTTAGGAATCCCCAATCTTCACTGGCTGAACAAGGCGCTACAAGCGCGTTGCCATGGCTGCAAAAGGTTGTTAAAGACAGACCGTTGAAGAAATTTCAGATCAATGTCCCCGCCGGAATCTTGCGCCCTAGTGAGGCGTCTGCATGTACGACGATCGGTGATGGGAGAGCAATGCTGTTTCGGGAGGATCGGTGGATCAACTGTCTACGGATTTGCGAGATTGCGCCATATATTTATGAAAGGATCCTGAGGAGAGTCAAGAAAAGCAGACTTGTCGCAGACGCGCTCGCGGAGGACAATTGGGCAGGGGACATTGGCCCTGACATTACCCAACATGCTTTGGGCCAGTTCATACGTTTGTGGCCACGAATCTTTGCCTGGCAACTAACGAATGGGGTGGAAGATTCAGTCACGTGGGCTTGGGAAGCGAATGGTAACTTCTCGGCCTGCTCAGCATATGCGGCTAGGTACATGGGACTTCTGTTATCCCCGACGACCTCATTCACTTGGCAGTCTAAGGCACCCCTCCAATGCCCTTTTTTTTGCTTGGCCAGCACTCAAAAATCGATGCTGAACATCTGACAGGCTTGCTCGACGTGGATTACCCCATCAGGATGCATGCCCATTGTGCAAACAACAGGAAGATACTATGCAACACTTGCTAATTGACTGTGTGTTTGTCAAACAAGTTTGACACTGGCTAGGATCAATCACTGGGAGGATGGAGTTGGAACCACGGAAAAATGAAACCTCCGGTCAGTGGTGCGCCAGGCAGGACGGCAACGCGAGCCACTACCGCAAGTCTTTGCGCGCTAAATGCCTTCTCGGCAGGTGGATGTTATGGAAACATCGGAACGCCATTGTGTTTTTCTATTTGGGATCCCTGAAAATTTCCAGTTCAATGGCGTGCTCGTGTTCAAAAATTTCGGGCCCAACTAACCAAAACAAACCGCAGCAAAGCGCATCGGTCTACCCTCCAGCTAACCCTAATCCCCTTCTGCTTGCTTCTCAGCCGCCGGCGCCTCCCACCCCCCGCTCCCGCGACGGTGCCCCTTCCTCCGTCTGCACTGCCGACGCCATGTCGTTGTCGGTCGCTCTCCCGCAACAGGGCTACTACTGCCACCAGTGCGACCTCGCCATCACCATCGCCGCCCCCGCCTCCCGCGACGACAAAGTCTTCTGCCCGGTCTGCGCCGGGGGCTTCGTCGAGGAGCTCTTCGACGACGAGGAGCCCCCAAACCCCATCCCTCACCACCAGCCCCACCCGTCTCCCTTCTTCCCCTTCTCCAGCTTCCTCGACCTCCGCAACCCCAGCGACCTCACGGTGGTTCCTCGGCCCGCCCTCCC
>NW_025228253.1:79593-87137 GCF_018294505.1 Triticum aestivum | reverse complement strand
TCCTCCAACCCCAGCAACCAGTTCGACGTCCACCTCGGCGACCTCCTCTCCGGCGGCGCCACCATCCAGATCGTCCTCGAGGGCTCCTCCTTCCCCAGCGGATTCGTCACCTTCGGTGCCGGCAGGGTCAGCCTCGTCGACTACTTCATGGGATCCGGCCTCAAGCAGCTCATCCAACAACTCACGGAGAACGACCCTAGCCGCTACGGCACCCTGCCGGCCGCCAAGGCTGCGGTTGCCGCCCTCCCTGATGTCGCCGTCGATGGGGGGCGCCCAGCACGTCCTCCACAAGGACTGCATCCTGCCATGGCTTGACCTCCACAACTCCTCCCTGTCTGCCGCCATCTATGACCACCAGCGCCAGGCAGCTGCCGCTGCGGTAGCGGCACCTGCGTCCCCGGGTGGCGGCCCTTCGCCTAGGGTCATGGTGAGGAGGTTCAGGATCTCGTTGCCGTGGCCTCTCAGGGCCGCTTTTTGAGCTCAGCAGGCGGAGAGCAGTGACCAGGACGCTGCTGGCTATGGCGACTACAAAAACGATGGGAATGCGAGCGGTCGCTCGTATGATGATCTCGACTGAGGTGCTTGCAAGGATGAGGGGAATAGGGGGATAAGGAGGTATAACCTTTCGCCTCGCACTTGTTACTGCCTTTACATATTTATTATTTCATTATAAGGGTTGCTTGCGTGAGTCGATTGCCGCCGCACGTGCCACCAGGTTGACATAGAACATGCATTGTATGGCTTTCCATTATTACCAAATACTCCAATATCTTGATTTAGGGTTTAGTATCTACTTTATCTATCTTGCAATGCAACAACGATTGATGAGCTAAAGAGCGGTGATTGTTGTTGGGAGCTGTCAATTCGTTTTTTCTATGGGCCATACTTGCACCATAAGAAAATGTTCTATTAATTAGGTGCTCAGCCTGCAGTTGAGGTTTTCATTTATTTGTCTTGGTTGGTCGATGCCATGTGGAACACGGCTAGTTGGATTGTAGGAAAATGTTCTATTAATTAAGCATTCAGCCTCCTGTTCAAGTTTTCACTTATTTGTCTGGGCTGGCCGATGCCACGTGTGAGTGGCGGTTTTAGTTCACCCCTGTATGGCTTTCCATTGATTCCTAAATAGTTCATTGTCAACAGGGTGCTGACGATTAATTTTTATGAGTCATGCTACTTGCACTGTGTTAAGCCTGCTGTTGAGGTTTTCATTTATTTGTATGGGTTGGCCATGTCACGTGCAACACAGCTAATTTTATGCTTAATTTTTTCTACGAGCCATGCTAGTTTGACTGCAGGGAAATGTTCTGTTAATTAAGTGTTCAGCCTCCAGACCGGGTTTTCATTTATGTGTCTGGGTTGCCTGATGCCACGTGTAGAAAACGACTAGAGAGTGGCGGTTTTAGTCCACCCCTGTATGGCTTTCCATTGTTACCCAATAGTTCAAATGGTCAATATCTAAATTTAGATTTAGAATTTACCTTATTTTATCGTGATGAGTTGGACAGTGGTGATTGTCAACAGGGGCTGACTATTAATGTTTTTCCTATGAGCCATGCTAGTTGCACTCTAGGAAAATTGTTCTATTAAGCATTCAGCCAGCAGTTGAGGCTTTCATTTACTTCTCTGGGTTTTGCCAATGCCTCGTGTAATAGTAAAATGGCTAGTAGTATGGTTATTACGCCATCCTTGTATAGACTACAATGTTATAGGAGCCGGTAAGAGCAAAGGTTGAATAGCGTGGATAAATCAGTACCAATGCATGAGGACCAGAGCAAGTGGCCCCAGATTTTGCGGGAATGTGTTTATTTTCTACTTTCCAGCTCACCTTCTGACCTGAGATTCAATCTGTTTTCCTGTTTCAGCTAGGCTCTAGATCCAAAGGGCGCTGCCTCTTACAGCAGCCGGACATCTATCAAGAGGTATGGCTGATGATGGATTCATGTACCTAGGGTAGGGTCATAGGCCTGACCTAAACGTCCTACCCTAGGACATTCTTAGAAGACGTCATCTTCCAGTCGACCAGAGAGGGACTCACTCGACTGGTCTGGAAGGACTCGACCATGGAAGACTCACTCGACCATGAAGACTCACTCGACCACCAGAAGGTCAGAAGGCACTCCGTAGCGCAACGGCTTGCTATTGAATAGACTTAATGATAATTAAGGCACTTATGAGGGGCGTTACCAGTAACGCCCCAGGCTTAATGTACTTTAACCTCTCCATTATGTGGGCTGGGAGGGGTCTTGGTGCACTCTATATAAGCCACCCCCTCCACAGATAGGGGGGTTCGCACTCTTGTAATACCCATATTCATAATCCACTCGACTGCCTCAGGGCTCCGAGACGTAGGGCTGTTACTTCTTCCGAGAAGGGCCTGAACTCGTACATCACGATCTTCACAACTACTCCATAGCTAGGACCTCGCCTCTCCTTACCTACCCCCTATTCTACTGTCAGACTTAGAACCACGACAGTTGGCGCCCACCTTGGGGCAGGTGTTTTAGCGATTTGTGGAGGAGTTGCAGTACTTCCGAGTACCTTTATCATGATGACTGCTGGAGTTTTGGTTGAAGGGCGCGAGATCCGTCTCGGTGCTCTCACCTTTGTCGCCGACGACTCCGCGTGGCTCCAGGAGGCTCCACTTGACATCGAGGCGCTCCCCGTCCGCGGGGCGACGCACTTTTGCGCATGTGTTCGCGGCGTTTTGCTGCGGCAACCGTCGACTCCGTATCGGTCGACTCCCCTATCGGTCGCCCGCCCAGTCTCCCACCAGCGCAAGCGTTCTGGTCGGTCGAGACTCCAGCGGTGGGTGAAACACGCGGTGGCTCGCCAGACAGCCACCACCCAGGTCGCGGCCATCGAGCCCGACGAATCTCTCTACGGCCTGTTCGATCTGTCGACTGGCTCCGTAGAGACTGCATCCGAGTGTGATAGCAGTGATCCAGCAGCGGAGATCCTCATGGTCGACGGCCCTTGCAGTCCTCCCGGCTTCGCTCATGGCGGTGGAGCCGCCGGAGGAGGAGATCCCGTGCAAGAGCACGAAGAGTACCAGCCCGAGACACTCGACTCTCTTCAGAGAGAAGAGCTTCGTCGCAGGAACATGGATGCCCTACATACTCCCATCGCCGGAGAAACCCCTGAGGCTCGCGCCTTGGAGGAAGCACGTTTGGCCAATGTGGCTGAACGCGCTCGCCTGGAGAATCTTCAGCGAGCACTCGACGAGCGTGCGCGGCAACGAATCCCCGAAGCCAGTCGACGTCGGCTCTTCCCACCGACTCAGGTATACCGCACGCCAGTTCAGAATTTAGCAGCTGCAACTCGTATAGCAGAGTCTATCCAGCCGTCCCAGTCAGAAGCTGGGAGAGGCTTGCAGCAGATCAGAGATTTACTCCGAGCAGCGGGAGACCAGAACTCAGCCGTGTCGCAGTCGCGCAACAGGATTCACAGTCGATCCGTCGCTGCGAATACTGTTCAGTCGGCTCACAGCCCTAGATCGCCCCCGCGGCGAGAAGGGCGCGACAACCGGCGAGAGCAGTATGGAGACCGGGATGACAGGCGTCGAGTGCCCCTTTCCCCTCCAAGGGAAGGGTCATACGCTCCTCGGCGGCAAGATGACAGACGTCAGTTCAGTACGGGGCGAAGAGTTCCAGTCGACCCCAGGGAACCAGGCTTTAACGCGCGATCCATTATCGTGCAAGGCTTGGTCGACCGGAACAGAGCTCATCGAGGTGGACCCAAGAGAGATGCACCCACCAGCAGTCGAGTGCACATCTCTGGTCCGGAATGTTTTAGCAGGGCTATCAGAGCCGCAGTAATTCCCCCCAATTTCAGATTGGCAACAGGAGTCAGCAAGTTCACTGGGGAATCCAAGCCTGAAACTTGGCTTGAAGATTACCGAGTGGCTGTTCAGATCGGGGGTGGGAATGATGAGGTGGCCATGAAGCATTTGCCCCTCATGTTGGAAGGTTCTGCCAGAGCATGGCTGAATCAGTTACCTCCAAGCAGTATATATACTTGGGAAGATTTGTCCCGAGTGTTCGTCAGGACTTTTGAAGGGACTTGCAAGCGACCGGCTGGTTTGACAGAGCTGCAAGTTTGCGTGCAGAAAACCAATGAAACTCTCCGAGAGTACATTCAGAGGTGGATTACTTTGCACCATACTTTGGAAAACGTATCCGACCATCAGGCAGTTTGCGCCTTCAAAGATGGCGTCAAAAACAGAGAATTGAGTCTGAAATTTGGTCGAACCGGGGACATGACCCTGAGTCGAATGATGGAGATTGCTAGCAAATATGCCAACGGCGAGGAAGAAGACCGACTCCGAAGCAGCAAATACAAGCCAAGTCAGTCGGAGAAGGGAAATTCCAGTCGGAAGCAGAAACGGAAAGCCGAGCCAGCAGCTCCTGGAGAGGCCCTGGCCGTGACTCAGGGGAAGTTCAAGGGGAAGCCGAAAGGATCCTGGAATCCAAAGAAAGTAAAGGATAAAGAAGGCAATGACGTGATGGATATGCCATGCCATATTCACACGAAGAAGGATGAAGAGGGCAACATCATTTACCCAAAGCACACCACTCGCCAGTGTCGACTCCTAATCCAGCAGTTTCAAGGAAAACAGTCTAAGGACAAGGAGAAGGAGCCAGACAAGGCCGGAGACAAAGAGGACAGTGAGGAAGAATATCCGCATGTCAACTCCACTCTGATGATCTTCGCAGATGTGGAAAGCAAGAGTCGACTGAAAGTTATCAACCGGGAGGTGAACATGGTTGCCCCAGTAAAGCCAAGTTATGTGAAATGGTCCCAGACACCCATCACATTCGACCAATCTGATCACCTGACTCACATTGCCACTCCTGGGCGGCAAGCGTTGGTGGTCGATCCAGTTGTCGAAGGCACTCGACTGACAAAAGTGTTGATGGATGGTGGTAGTGGGCTGAATTTGTTATATGCAGATACATTGAAAGGGATGGGCATTCCGATGTCCCGATTGAGCACCAGCAACATGAGTTTCCATGGAGTCATACCAGGGAAGAAGGCCAATTCACTCGGCCAAATCGCCCTGGACGTGGTTTTTGGTGATTCCAAGCACTTTCGCAAGGAAAAGTTGACCTTTGAGGTTGTGGATTTTCAGAGCGCATACCACGCCATTTTGGCGAGGCCAGCCTACGCACGATTCATGGCTCGACCATGCTACGTGTACCTGAAACTGAAAATGCCAGGCCCCAAAGGAGTGATCACTGTCACCGGCGATCGGAAGAAGGCAGAAGAGTGCTTTCAGAAGGGCTCGAAGATTGCCGACTCCCAAGTGACAGCGGTCGAATTCGACGAATACATGCAAAACGCAGATCCGAGTGATTTGTTACGATCCAAGAAGCCAGCCACAGAGTCTGCATTTCAGTCGTCTGGTGAGACGAAGCCAGTCCATATTCACCCGACTGATCCCAATGCAGCCCCGACACACATCTCCACAACACTCGACCCGAAATAGGAAGAAGCGCTCATCCAGTTCCTCCGTGAGAACTGGGACATTTTTGCATGGAAGCCAGCTGACATGCCAGGTGTTCCCAGGGAACTGGCTGAGCATCGCCTACGAGTCGACAAGTCCGCAAAACCAGTCAAAGAGCATCTTCGGCGGTCCGCCGTCCAGAAGAGAAAAGCTATTGGTGAAGAAGTGGCTCGACTATTGGCAGCAGGATTCATCCGTGAGATATATCACTCCGAGTGGCTTGCTAACGTCGTCATGGTTCCCAAGAAGGACAACTCACTCCGCATGTGCATTGATTTTAAGCACATCAATCGGGCCTGCCCGAAGGATCATTTTCCTCTCCCCCGCATAGATCAAATTGTTGACTTGACCGCGGGATGTGAGAGATTATCTTTTCTAGATGCATATTCCGGGTATCATCAGATCCGTCTGTATGGACCCGATGAAATAAAAACAGCTTTCATCACTCCATTCGGGTGCTTCTGCTATATCACCATGCCATTCGGCCTCAAGAATGCCGGAGCCACATTTATGCGAATGATTCAGAAGTGTCTTCTCACTCAAATCAGTCGGAATGTGGAAGCGTATATGGATGATATCGTCGTTAAGTCGCGAAAAGGTTCCGACCTGCTTGCTGACCTCGCCGAAACATTTGCCAACCTCAGAAGGTACGATATCAAGCTCAATCCGTCAAAGTGCACATTCGGAGTTCCTGGTGGGAAATTACTCGGTTTTCTCGTTTCCGAACGAGGGATCGACGCTAACCCAGAAAAGATCGGCACTATTCTCCAAATGAAACGCCCTGTGCGAGTGCACGACGTCCAGAAGCTTACTGGATGCTTGGCCGCTTTAAGTCGATTCATCTCACGACTCGGTGAAAAGGCATTACCTCTTTACCGACTGATGAACAAGGCTGACAAATTCGAGTGGACTCCTGAAGCTGATGCAGCGTTTGCCGAGCTAAAAGCTCTGCTCTCCACCCAGCCGGTGCTTGCTGCTCCAATCAGCAAAGAGCCTCTGTTGCTTTACATCGCAGCCACTGGACAAGTTGTCAGTACCGTGCTTACGGTCGAGAGGGAAGAGGAAGGAAAGACCTTCAAAGTTCAGCGCCCGGTGTATTATCTGTCTGAAGTCTTGACTCCATCCAAGCAGAGATATCCTCATTATCAGAAGCTTGTGTATGGCATATATATGACCACGAAGAAGGTTGCTCACTATTTCTCTGATCATTCTATCACAGTCGTCAGCGACGCTCCTTTATCAGAGATCTTGCATAACAGAGACGCAACCGGTCGAGTGGCGAAATGGGCGATTGAACTTCTTCCCCTTGATATCAAATTCGAGGCAAAGAAAGCCATTAAGTCCCAGGCTATAGCGGATTTCCTCGCCGAGTGGATTGAACAACAGCAGCCGACTGAAGTTCACTCGGAGCATTGGACCATGTTCTTTGACGGCTCCAAGATGCTGAATGGTTCTGGTGCTGGGGTTGTTCTGGTTTCCCCCAGAGGAGATAAGCTTAGGTATGTGCTCCAAATTCACTTTGACTCCTCCAACAATGAGGCAGAGTATGAGGCCCTCTTATATGGATTGTGCATGGCCATCTCACTCGGCGTCCGTCGCCTGATGGTCTATGGCGACTCAGATCTAGTGGTCAATCAAGTGATGAAGGAGTGGGACGTGAGAAGCCCAGCTATGACTGGATACTGCAATGCAGTGAGGAAGCTGGAAAAGAAGTTCGAGGGGTTGGAACTCCATCACATCCCCCGACTGAAAAATCAAGCAGCAGATGATCTGGCAAAGATAGGCTCCAAAAGAGAAGCCATTCCGAGTGGTGTATTTTTGGAGCATATACACACTCCGTCAGTCAAAGAAGATCCCTTCACAGAGGAAGCTCCACAACCCAAGAGTGCCACAGACTCGACTGAGGTTGAGGTCCCGGCAGTGGTCGACTTGGTCATGGAAGTTTTAGTGGTCACTCCCGATTGGACAATTCCATACATCGCGTATATTCTGAGAAAGGAACTCCCAGAGGATGAGGAAGAGGCTCGGCAGATCGTCC
>NW_025228253.1:72100-79176 GCF_018294505.1 Triticum aestivum | reverse complement strand
ACCATTGTAGCCAAAGCATACCGAGCCGGATTTTACTGGCCAAGGGCAAATGAGATGGCGAAAGAAATAGTGGACAAGTGCGAAGGATGCCAGTTCTACTCCAATATGTCACACAAACCGGCGTCAGCCCTGAAGACCATTCCACTCGTCTGGCCTTTCGCAGTATGGGGGTTGGACATGATCGGTCCCTTGCGAACAGGTCGGAGCGGTTTCACGCATGTACTGGTAGCAGTCGACAAGTTCACCAAGTGGATTGAAGCTAAACCAATCAAAAAACTTGACGCCGGTACTGCTGTTTCCTTCATCAGAGGGCTGACGTTCAGATATGGGGTCCCGCACAGTATTATCACGGACAATGGGTCGAATTTTGACTCGGAAGAATTCAAGGATTTCTGCAACGCCCAAGGCACACGAGTCGACTACGCTTCAGTCGCCCATCCACAGTCGAATGGACAGGCAGAACGAGCCAACGGATTAATCCTCAAGGGTCTGAAGCCCCGACTGATGCGAGATCTCAAGCATGCGGCTGGAGCTTGGGTTGACGAACTCCCTTCAGTGCTTTGGGGTTTGCGAACCACGCCTAATCGGTCGACCGGAAGAACCCCCTTCTTCCTGGTCTATGGAGCAGAAGCAGTCCTTCCGAGTGATCTCCTTCACAATGCTCCTCGAATTGAACTATACAATGAAGCAGAAGCTGAGCAAGCGCGTCAAGATGCAGTCGACCTCCTAGAAGAGGAGAGGGAGATGGCTCTGATCCGCTCGACCATCTACCAGCAAGACTTGCGTCGCCTTTACGCCAGAAATGTGAGAGGTCGAGCTTTCCAGGAAGGGGATCTGGTCCATCGAGTGGATCAGCAGAAACAACATAAGCTGGCCCCCTCCTGGGAAGGGCCCTTCATCGTCACAAAGGTTCTCCGCAATGGGGCATATCGTCTATATAACGTCGAACACAATATCGAAGAGCCCCGAGCTTGGAACGCGGATCTACTCCGCCCGTTTTATACTTAAAGTTTTTCACTCGGAAGAGTTGTAATAAAATACTTCTGTAGTTCATGGGCTTCGAAATAATAGTGTCATAGTTCCTTCATAATTTTTGTCACTTTTTATTTTTGTCCAGTAAAATTTCCCCCCAGCGGGTGGCTTAGTCGCGAATCCGTTTCGCCTAAGTTTGTACAAATCCTACCGAGTGGTAAGCCAGACTTCGACTCGGAGGCTTAGCCGCGAATCCGTTTCGCCTAAGTAACCAAGAAATCCTACCGAGTGGCAAGCCAGACTTCCACTCGGGGGCTTAGCTGCAGTCCAGTACTCGCCTAAGATATAAGAAATCCTACCGAGTGGCAAGCCAGACTTCCACTCGGGGGCTTAGCTGCAGTCCAGTACTCGCCTAAGATATAAGAAATCCTACCGAGTGGCAAGCCAGACTTCCACTCGGGGGCTTAGCTGCAGTCCAGTACTCGCCTAAGATATAAGAAATCCTACCGAGTGGCAAGCCAGACTTCCACTCGGGGGCTTAGCTGTAGCCCAGTGCTCGCCTACGCTATTAAAAATCCTACCTAGTGGTAAGCCAGACTTCCACTTGGAGGCTTAGCTGCAGTCCAAGGACTCGCCTAAGTATAATATGTACCCGCAAGGAGGACGAGGTGCAGGTCGATTGCGACCCTCTCCTCCGAGCTACACCATAAGTATGATGTGCGTTCGCAAGGAATACGAGGTGCAGGTCGACTGCTACCCTCTCCTCCGAGCTTCGCCACAAATACAACAGAAATCCTACCGAGTGAAGAGCAAACCTCTCACTCGGGGGCTTAGCTGCAGCCCAGTGCTCGCCTAAGGTATAAGAAATCCTACCGAGTGAAGAGCAAACCTCTCACTCGGGGGCTTAGCTGCAGCCCAGTGCTCGCCTAAGGTATAAGAAATCCTACCGAGTGAAGAGCAAACCTCTCACTCGGGGGCTTAGCTGCAGCCCAGTGCTCGCCTAAGGTATAAGAAATCCTACCGAGTGAAGAGCAAACCTCTCACTCGGGGGCTTAGCTGCAGCCCAGTGCTCGCCTAAGGTATAAGAAATCCTACCGAGTGAAGAGCAAACCTCTCACTCAGAGGCTTAGCTGCAGCCCAGTGCTCGCCTAAGGAATAAGTCGACGGCAGTCGGCATCTCGCTGTTAACCTGCAAAGGGCAATTCAAGCCAAGAGCAATCATATCCAAACATCCAATCCAAATTTAGGTCGATACCTAAAAGAACCGAGAGTGCTCAGGCACTAAGCCTGTTAAGGTTTTATCGGTTACAACTCCACTCGGCATACCGAGGCAAATTTAAAGTCAAGGAAAGTTTTTTACCCCTCCTGTAGAGGGCTGGATGGAGCAACGAACTCGTCAAGGTCAATACCATCTGCAATCCATGTAGCAGCAGCGATGAAAGTTTCCATGAAGGACCTGAAGTCGTGTTTTTTGGTGTTGGCCACTCGGAGAGCCGCTAGCTTATCTTCTCGGGCATCCTTGCAATGGACTCGCGCCAGACACAGGGCGACATCTGCGCCACACCGAGCCGAAGACTTCTTCCACTCTTGCACTCGGTTAGGGACGGCGTTCAGTCGAGTCACCAACGACTCGAGGTCATTTTGGAGTGTCTCCCCGGGCCAGAGCGTCGAGTCGATGCGGGATGTAGCAACCTTCAGTCTTGCGAGATAATCCACGACGGCAGCAACACGGGACTCCAGTCGGAAGATGTTCATGGCAGTTTCATCATTCACCGGAGAATTGACGGGGTCAAGGTTCGTCTCCAGCTGGCTGGTTTCTTCTTCAAAGTTGCGACAGAACTCTGCAAAGACAAAACCCCGAATCAAGAAAATAGTCGAATGGGAACATAACAGTTGGAAGAATTGGTCGAGTGAAGAAGATTACCTTCGAGCATAAGGAACAATTTTTTAGCAAGACCACCCAAGAAGCCTTCCAGGTCATTCTTCTTCCCGGTCATCTGGTTGATCTTTTCAGTCAGAGTAGTCTTGTCAGCTTTCAATCGATCAACATCCTTGGTGGCAATGGCCAGAGCAGCCTTCAGATTGGTGTTGTCCTGTTCGAGCTTGGTGACTGAGGTTAACTTTTCATCAGCGAGCTTGATCTTCTCAGACAGCTCAAGCTCCTTCTTCCTCTGGGCCTCCTTCACCTTGCCTGTAAATTACAGCAACGTCAGGATTGAAACAAATGAGGGGAGAAAAGAGTCGTCGAAGTCTCACCAAACATACCTTTGGTCTCCTCCTTTGCCTTCCTCAAGTTCTCCTACACTAGCTTCAAGTCCAACTCGAGCTGAATATGCTTCTGCTCCAGTTCGGTATAGAGCGTCGCAAGATCGCAGGATTTCTACGAAGAGTCAATCGACAAAATGTCAGAGATGATCCACTTCCGAGTGAATAAAGAAAAATGATGCGTTTCTAAGACTACAGTCGAATGCAAGCATTCGACCGTAGTCTCGGGGACTACACCCAGTGGGTGCACTCAGCGTGCCCCCACTGGTCTTATTCAAGACAGAGTCGACCAGTCGACCAGCAAAAAAAAAAAAGAGTCGACCATTCGACCAGAACTTCTCCAGACTGTAATCAACTGCCAGCAGTCGACCACAGTCTCGGGGACTACACCCAGTGGGTGCACTCAGCGTGCCCCCACTGGCCTCAGAAACCCATTCATTTCATTCGAGTGATGATCAATATTTACTTATGAAGCCTAAGACCGACTGCCAGCAGTCGACCTTAGCCTTGGGGACTACACCCAGCGGGTGCACTCAGCGTGCCCCCGCTAATACGGAGTTTTTACCAACACACCCAGTGGGTGACTGCTATGAATTCCAGAAAGAAGAAAAGTTTTGATAGCATATCCTAACAGAACAGGCGGTGGTCGACTGACCTGAACATTGCTCTGAAGGGCAGAGCTGGCGTCGTAAGCCGCTTGGCTCGCATCCCGAACGATCTTCACCTGCTCCATCATGATCCCTGCTTGACGGATCGCCTCCTTAGCAGCATTGGTCTGGTCCTCCGGGACGTGGTGCGTGGCGAAGATCGAAGGTTGCCTAGCACTCGACGAAGTGGGTCGAGCACTCGTCAGCGGCACCGCGAAGGACACGGTATGTCGAGTGCCGACCTCTCCTTCCGTCACAACGGTCTCGGGCGCCGTCACATCTTGGGCTGCTTTGCCAGTAGATGCCTTCCTGCTCCTCCTAGTCTTCAATGGCTCCTCATCCTCATCATCGTCATCGGGAAGAGTGATAATGTCATTGGTTGGAGCTTCAGAAAAGAGTCAAAGTCAGAAACTATGAGTCAGTCGACTAAGAACAAGAATTAAGGATACAGTACCAGGATTTGAGGTCGCGGCGTTCTCCATCTCATGGTCCTCGGCCTTGCCGGAGGTTTCGGAAGTCGCAGCGCTGAAGTTCCAAAAAATCAGTCGACCGATTCAAATATCAACCAGAGATAAAACTTATATAGTACAAGAAGACTCAAGCAGTATGTTTACCCTGAGATGGTGGGGATGGCCACCTTCATTTTTGGCAGAGGCTTGGTTGTCCTCGACGGAGCTACTTTCGACTGCTTCGGCGCCTTCTCGGTCGGCACCGGAGAAGCGGTCCGAGGGCGTTTGGTCGACTGCGAGGCAGTCGCCACTCCCTTACCGCGCTCAGTCGAAGGGTCGTGCACAAGTTTTGACCGCCTTTCCGAGCGCGGTGGTACAACCTCTTCCTCCTCATCCTCGTCGTCATCATCCTCGTCATCATCATCGTCGTCATCGTCGTCTTCTGCAGCGTCTGAATCCCACTCTTCCTGGCTCTCGCCCCCGCTGGCTTCCCCCTCCTCAGTCGGAGTCTGAGCGCCATTGGGCATTGAGTATAGCTCGGTAAGAGCCTGGAAATATCAAAACAGAGCTCAATCGACTAAATCACAGAGACACATTCGACAGATATACAATGGAAAGCAGAGCAAATGTACCTTGTCTGGAACGCTATTGTGGTCAAGTGGAGAAATCCTCCGGGATCCGCGAGGGTTGTCTTTGTTCCCAGTGATCGCGGCCATCCACCTTTCCACTATGGCGTCGTCGACTGCCTCCGGGTTGACGCGAGTATCGTCCTCGGTGCCGCAGTACAGCCACATACAGTGACTCCGAAACTGAAGCGGCTGAATTCTCCTCCGAAGGAAAACCTCCAAGAGATCCATGCCAGTCACACCGTCCCGAACCAGCTGTACCACGCGATCCATCAGCATCTTCACATCGGCTCTCTCTTCTGGAACCACCTTCAGAGAGGAGGGTCTGTTCACTCGACTCATGGTGAATGGAGGAAGACCACTCGACTGTCCTGGCGTCGACTCGTTCTGGCAGTAGAACCAGGTCGACTGCCAGCCCCTGACCGACTCGGGAAAAGACATAGCTGGGAAGGTGCTCTTATTCCTCAACTGGATCCCTAGGCCCCCGCACATCTGAACCACTTGGGTCTTCTCGTCACCAGGGCTTGCTTTCTTCACAGTCTGGGAGCGGCATGTGAAGATGTACTTGAACAAACCCCAATGCGGTCGGCAGCCCAAAAAGTTCTCGCACATGGACACAAACGCAGCAAGATACGAGATGGAGTTTGGAGTAAAATGATGGAGCTGGGCTCCGAAGAAATTCAGAAAACCCCGAAAGAAAACACTCGGCGGCAGCGAAAATCCTCGGTCGACATGGGTGGCCAGGAGCACGCACTCACCCTCTTCTGGCTGAGGCTGCCACTCTTGGCCAGGAAGCCTCGCGGCGCCGTGGGGGATCAACCCATCGTTGGCCATATCGAGGAGATCCTTCTCCTTGATGGTCGACTGGATCCAATCTTCCTGGACCCAGCCCTTCGGCAAGTGGGATCTCGACGAGGAGCCTCCGCGGCTGGTAGATCTCCCCTTCGCCTTCTCGGTCGCCGACGCCTTCTCCGCCGCCGACGCCTTCTTCGCACGCTCCAGCACCACCGTCTTCTCTTACCCATGGCCGCCGGCGGAATGCGCAGGAGAGGAAGTAGCAGGAGCAGCAGCGCTTGCAGAGGGCGGAGACGAAGAGAGCAGAGGGGGAAGAACGGGGTACTGTGCAGAAGCCCCCGCGAGTCGCATTTATAGCATCCCTTCCGAGTGGATGACAGGTGGACCCGAACAATCTAATCATATCCCGAAACAGTTGCACTGCGCGATACGTGGCGGAAAAAGCGGCGCGGAGATCGAGGCGTCCCTGTTATGTCCCATCCGAGCGCCGCAGTCTGTTCCGCTTCGCGCGCTTCCCCAAATTTCGTATCCCGCGAGATCCGCGAGCGACAGATCGGTCTGTCAAGTGCGAGATTTCCTGCGATCCGTCGCTCGGGAATGGCAAAGTAAAAGAAGGTCACTCGACTAAAGAACAAGAATGGATCGAGTCGACTGAAGAAAAGTCGCTTGTCATCAACGGAGAAGATCTTGATCCAAGACAATACTCAGCCAGTATGCAAAAGACAACCGGAAACAATGTCAACTCCTCCTTCACTCAAGCCTCAATCCATTCGGGGGCTAATGATGGATTCATGTACCTAGGGTAGGGTCATAGGCCTGACCTAAACGTCCTACCCTAGGACATTCTTAGAAGACGTCATCTTCCAGTCGACCAGAGAGGGACTCACTCGACTGGTCTGGAAGGACTCGACCATGGAAGACTCACTCGACCATGAAGACTCACTCGACCACCAGAAGGTCAGAAGGCACTCCGTAGCGCAACGGCTTGCTATTGAATAGACTTAATGATAATTAAGGCACTTATGAGGGGCGTTACCAGTAACGCCCCAGGCTTAATGTACTTTAACCTCTCCATTATGTGGGCTGGGAGGGGTCTTGGCGCACTCTATATAAGCCACCCCCCTCCACAGATAGGGGGGTTCGCACTCTTGTAATACCCATATTCATAATCCACTCGACCGCCTCAGGGCTCCGAGACGTAGGGCTGTTACTTCTTCCGAGAAGGGCCTGAACTCGTACATCACGATCTTCACAACTACTCCATAGCTAGGACCTCGCCTCTCCTTACCTACCCCCTATTCTACTGTCAGACTTAGAACCAC
>NW_025228253.1:58874-72090 GCF_018294505.1 Triticum aestivum | reverse complement strand
TCGCTCGGGAATGGCAAAGTAAAAGAAGGTCACTCGACTAAAGAACAAGAATGGATCGAGTCGACTGAAGAAAAGTCGCTTGTCATCAACGGAGAAGATCTTGATCCAAGACAATACTCAGCCAGTATGCAAAAGACAATCGGAAACAATGTCAACTCCTCCTTCACTCAAGCCTCAATCCATTCGGGGGCTAATGATGGATTCATGTACCTAGGGTAGGGTCATAGGCCTGACCTAAACGTCCTACCCTAGGACATTCTTAGAAGACGTCATCTTCCAGTCGACCAGAGAGGGACTCACTCGACTGGTCTGGAAGGACTCGACCATGGAAGACTCACTCGACCATGAAGACTCACTCGACCACCAGAAGGTCAGAAGGCACTCCGTAGCGCAACGGCTTGCTATTGAATAGACTTAATGATAATTAAGGCACTTATGAGGGGCGTTACCAGTAACGCCCCAGGCTTAATGTACTTTAACCTCTCCATTATGTGGGCTGGGAGGGGTCTTGGCGCACTCTATATAAGCCACCCCCCTCCACAGATAGGGGGGTTCGCACTCTTGTAATACCCATATTCATAATCCACTCGACCGCCTCAGGGCTCCGAGACGTAGGGCTGTTACTTCTTCCGAGAAGGGCCTGAACTCGTACATCACGATCTTCACAACTACTCCATAGCTAGGACCTCGCCTCTCCTTACCTACCCCCTATTCTACTGTCAGACTTAGAACCACGACAGCTGACGCAACCTGAATTTTCCTTTTCGCTGTCATGTTCATTCGTTTCAGATTCAATTTGATATGTGATCTGTTCATTTGCAGGGTGCTGGATTGGCAGTCCTCCAGAGTTGCTGGGAAGAAGAAGATGGGTAAGCTCCTCTTTTCAGATATGGAAATGATAAATCATATAACTGTTTGCAGATATATTTCAGTTCACCCGTAACAGATTCTGATATATTTTTCTGTATGTGAGATATAACCATATTCTTATTTCACTACTAATATTACTGCCTAATTCTACATATCAGTTGTATCGCGCTACTCTATTAATACTCTAGATTCTGGAGGACCTTCTGTTTTTAGGTTATTGTTATCTTCCAGCCTTTATCATACATTCTTCTTATCCAATTGTATTGATACCAAAAATAATTGAGAAAGCATGAAATGGAATATATTGTTTTTGATGGACTGAACTATAAGGGGAGTATTTTCTGATGGAACATGTGCTTTATCTTAGTATCAACCATCAAAGGTTTATTGCGACTGATAGAGAAGAAAAGGCATGCCATAATATCATAAGCCTGATGTAAACACAGATATTGTTCTGTTTCAGCTTCTGTAAACGCTTCGAATTCCAAAACTCTGCTACCTCTGAGTGACTATACACATGTATACATTCAGTAGAAAACTCTGCTACCTCTGAGTTATATTGATAATGCGCGTAATTGGTAGTAGCTCTGCCTAGGGTGGATGCTTGCTACTGACTGGGGGCAGCAACAATGTGCATTCGTGCTAGCTCTTCCTCCCCCAATTACAATTTACAGTGGTTGAAATTGGGGGAACCTGGGCTGCTTTTGCTGTTGGTTGGGAGGACGAGCTGCACCGCGCATTCGTGTTACCCCCCAACCCCCCACCCCCACCCCCATTATTTTTGTGGTTGAGCTGGGGGGACTAGACAGTGGTTTGTGTTCTGCTTTTAGATCCTGGGTACCAATGTATTTATATTTAGTATATTAAAATTGATTTTCACCTTCTCAAGTTAAATTGTTATTACTTTTAGGCACCTCCTTCGCCCAGCCGCTCATTTGGGATCCAGCTGCAGTCCTCGCCGCCACCTTCTCCTTCTCCCAGCTGGCCGCCCCCTTTCTTTGCAGCTTGACATAAAGATTAGCATGTGTGTGTGTCCTGCAGCTCGAGAGGGACAAAATAGGAGGTCACCATGAAATGTCGAAAGAGAAAGAGAGGCCGTAAGAGTGGATCATTCATTTGTCATTGGTTTCTCATCACTTATCCAATACTTTCTTTGTTGCTATCTTCTGATGATATACTGACTTGCAATATCTATATTCTCAATATGTAAATACGCAAGGGAGTGGATACCAGTATATTACTCTTTCCGTCCATATAATCAGATGGTTGTCTGTCAATTTTATAAAATTCTTTGGATTTGCTCAATATGTGTCATGTACCTAGGACCATTCACTCCAATGTGGTATGAGTACATTTATTTTCTAATTGTTCTTGGTTTGATGTCAAGGCGTACTCATTCTTGAAATCTATGTGGCTTTTTCAGAAACACTATGTTCCAAGAAGTTTATTCAAGAGAGCTGGGCATATAGGTCCGTCATGACTGGCAATGCCCTACAGGTCCGTCTCCGTCTCAATCTCGACCTCCTTGTGGACTGAAAGCTGATGCCATGTCTTTTATGTGATTTGATGCCTCTGGTTCTTCCATGATATATTTTATTTGCTGTCTTGAAGGACGGCTTGGTTGATGCAATCCGTGTATCCCTCACGGATCCACTTGGAACTCATGCTGCAGACCATCAATTAGGTGTGGTAATGACCTTTTCCTTTCCTGAGGATTTCATTTTCCTCTTCTTTTTAGTTGCTATACTGTAATGGTGTTTTATCAGTGGTGCTTTGCCTTATCTATTGCTATATATTTATCCTTTTGAATACTGTGTGACCTGCTAATTTAGACATTGTCAGTACATCTATTATTTTTTGGCTTATATCTATATTAGTTAAGATGGTTCATGTAGTTTCGTGGCATTTTTATTTTTCTTCTTCGGATCTGTTGTACTTTGTAGCTGAAATTTCATTATGTATGAATGAAAAAGAACGGGAATAAGCAGACCATGTGTATAAATATCACTAACTACTGATACTTTGCATCAGTTATCTAGAAGTAATTCATGTTGTACCCTTAGGATCAAAGTATAGGTTGTTTTCGTCCAAAGAAATGCATTATAGATTTACCAATTATGTGCTTACAATCTGAAATAGGCTAACCAGCAGAAAAATTGGTTCGATTATGATATTATTGTTCAATCCAAAGAAATGCATTATAGATTTACCAAGTATAAGTAGTATACTCTCTAGAAGTTTGGCACCGCCCATTTTTTGTCATTTAAGTGTTCTATAGTGTTATGCTCCTGTAGTAACCATTTGGTTTTGATGGCAGGATAACCATACTCAAGTCTGGTAGTGCGATGGCTCCTGTAGAACTAATCTCTGCACAATTTGTTTCAATGAGCACCCAGGTAATTCAGATGCTCCATTTGATTCTTGGACACTCTCCCTGCTGCTCATTTCACAACTACGTCTCCATCATAACTTCAAGCTGTTGTTTTCAAACAGTAAGGGAGAACGCTACTGATACAGTATATATTGGACATTGAATTGGTGCTCCATGGAGCCAGGGCACCATGATATATACACAAATCCAAACCAAATTTGGGTATACTTTTTCTGGAAATTTTAGTTCTGGGGTATAATACCTGATTATTATAGAATTCAAGTACTCTACATCTGGGATATTGCTGTGTATATCTATTTCTGCATACCATACTGCTTGTATATAAAATCAACATATATCTGCAGTCAAACAATCATTAGAAAAAGTAACTGCAATTTGGCTTTAGTACAAATATTTCACATATATGCGCCTTAGTTCTATGTAATGCTTTGTTGTTCTCTAAGGTATCCTCCTATCTTTGATGGAAGTAGTAGCATTTTTCTGGCTGAGCTAATGGCAGTGCTGCATGTTAATCAATGTAAACCCTAGAGAATCATGTAATTAAGGATAGCCATTGTTATTGTAATCGTAGATTGATCCTAATGGGATCCCGTACATCTCGATGTAATCTTGATGATCAAGTATCGTCCAGTATATATTCATGGCAAGGCCCAACGGGCAAATCACGGCAAACAATCATGTTTAGCTCTGCTTTCTCTTGCCGTCAGCTGCCCCACGTGTGTCGCGCTCGTGGACGGCTGTTGCGTGCATCCTGATTGTGGCTTCTGATAGTTTTTTCTAATTTTATCAGTGGTGTTTCCTGACCTGTTCTATTACTTATATCTTCATGCTCCTTGACGTCAGAAAGTATTTTCTTACTTTTTTAGTTTATAGTCTATGCACCTTTGCCAGATGGAGCACCACTTTGTCTAGGTATTTATTTGTTTTAAATTCAGCATTAGTTATAAATTAGTATTCAACTTATCCCTATTTTTATGTCCTACATGAGAAGGTAGTTTCAGGGAATGATTTCTGAATTTGGCAAAACGTTGATGGCTATATTATTTCAGTCTAAAAAGTGTACCATGCTATCCGCGGAACTTACTTTCAAGTATAGATAGATATGAACAGTGAACAGATCTATACCACACCAGCTTATTCACATTAAATGTTCTTTTCATATTTAATTGATGAGCAGTACGCGTGTGTCTGGCTATGTCAACTCTCTTGCTGAAAGTACTTTCTTTTTTGTTTAGTGGGTTTTTGTTTCCCTTTGGAAATGACAGTAGGTTTTTTATTTTGCAACAGTTAATGAAATTTAAGACCTGAAGACTGCTGCCCATACAACGATGAAGATGCCATCTCCAACTAGAACAGCATCAGCCTACTTGGACATCGACTGGTTGCCAGTTGAACCAGCAACCAGCAGCCGACATTAGCGATTCAGGTCATCTGCCACACTCGCATAAATGCATCCAGGGTGTTCAATTGTAAATGAAATGCACATTTTGGTTGATATAAACTATTGAACTCCTTGTCTTCAATGATGCTAAGCTCCCTAGAATCAGTTTTGGGACAGAGGGAGTACCATAAGAGTTGACCGTTCCTTCTTAGGATATAGCATTCAGACCACCTTATTTCCTCTTTGATAAGCTTACAAGAACAATCTTCAGCCTTTTATTTAACTTAATAGAAGAACAATCAGTATGCCATCTATCCGAATTTTGTATAGTGCCTAAGTTCATGAGCTAATTCTAATATTATTTATAGATCTTTCGTATTATCATCAGGTTGATGAAGCCTGTCAAGTATTGTCCACTACTAATTGCATTAGCTTTGCCTCAGAACTTGGAAAGAGAAAGTAGAGTTATCAATACTGATTATCTATAAGGTACCGTAGATATCGATGTTTCCAGAGCATCGTTTCCAATTGTCTGCTGTCACATTGTGTTTATGAGCAGATACAACATCTCCTGTAACACTTATTCTTAAACTTGCTGATATGAACTACTTGGCTATATTTATAGAATTTATGTCTTCATGTTTTGTACTACTCAATGCAAATCAGTTGTCCTCGGCAAACATTGTGCCTTGCTTTTGGTAGAAATTTTGCTTTTATGATCTGTAGTGAAATTGTTGTTATCCTGGTTCAAGGTAGAGAAGAAGAAGAAGAAGAAGAAGAAGAAGAAGAAGAAGAAGAAGAAGACTTATGTTGTTGTTGTTGATGATCTGAATTGGAGGCTTTGTTGGTGATGAAGAGTCTATTGATCTCCGTTGCCTCCTCTCCGCTTGTTGTTTTGAGGACACAGTATTTTGATTCAATTTAGCTAGCTCGGAGCAGAACTGTACCCATGTATTCCTTTTGTTCGTCCGGAAATACTTGTCGTAGAAATGGATACAAATGGACGTTTTTAGAACTAAAATACATTCATTCCTTTGGACTTGGACGGAGGGAGCAGTAACTTTATACGTCCACCATTTATTTTTCTGTGTGCCCAGCCCACACATAGAAATTGTGCAAAATTGGTTGAGTGGCGAAAACTATGACAAGGAGGCGGTGTAGAGGAGAGGAGTAGTATTTATGGAGTAGTAGTAATTATAATTATTGTTTCTCAATGAGTCAATCCATCCGTCCATCACGCTGCGCTGCTGGGGAGGTTGCATTGCATCACGGGGAGTAGTAGTACTGTTTGGCTGGCGCGTCTCCTCGGTAGTAATCGATTACTTGAATGCATGCATGACGCGTCGGTAATTGCACGCATTCATGCTTTTGTCGCGTGTGCGTGGTCAAAACATACAATGACAATTTTCGCCAAAAAAAAAGAAACATTTCCTATGCGTGCACAGTCAGCAACGACGATCCATTTCCTAAAAAAAAACGACGATCGTCCGGGGGAGGTTGCATTCCTTGCTTTATTTTGGACGGCGCGTCTCGTCTCGTCTCGGTAAAATAACCCAATTCAATTCCTCGGTAATCGATCAGAAAAAGAAAGCTTTAGTTTGGACGGCGCGTCTCGGTAAAATATAATCAATTCTGACGCGTGACGCGTCGCTTTCCATGCTTGCTGCTTGGCTGGGGGAGGTTGCATCTGGGGGAGGGAGGTCCTGAAATCGGATCGAAACTCTCGCGCTCTCGCTAGTGAGACCGGAGACGCATCGCCATCGCCACCAGAAAAGAATCCACCTCTGCTCTGCTCTGCTTGTTAAAGATTCTTTCCGTCCGGAGACGCCTCGTCACGCTGTTGCTGGATGGATCACCGTCCTTCCCTTCCCTGGTGGCAATCAGGTTCTTCAAGCCCAGCTGTCCGCGTGGTGGCACCGGCACGACGCCCGTCGTCGTTCCTCTATGGACGGATGGAGGAGGATGTGTGCCGCGCTAAGGCCCGCCGGACTCCGGCCCGCCTGGAGCCCAGGTACGTGAGTGAGCCCTGGACGCGGACGCGGATGCGGATGGAGGAGGATGTGTGCCGCGCTAAGGCCCGCCGGACTCCGGCCCGCCTGGTGCCCAGGTACGTGAGTGAGCCCGGTCCATCTCCCGTTCTCAATCCCTCTCAAGCCCCTAACCCTAGCCGCGCCTGTGTACACGGAGGGAGGGCATGGGAGTCAATTGCGCACCTCCCCCACCAACCCTAAAACCTCTAATCCCCACACCACACCACACTCCCAAACCCACGCTCCTCCCGCACCACAGTCCCGACTCCGTCCCTTCCATTCCCTTCCTCCGGGCGAGCAAGCAGACGGCGGATCTGCTCTCCTCTCGTCTCCTCCCCTTCCCCTCCCCCTCCTGGTAAGCAGCAGCCTTCGCCTTCCCCCGCTCCGATCCATTGATTGCTGCATCCGCCTCCCCTCCCCCTCCTGGTAAGCAGCAGCCTTCGCCTTCGCCTTCCAACGCATTTATAATAAACAGTTTTACCTTTGTTATTAAAACTCATTTTCTCCACGAATAGTCTTATCTGGTACAATTTTATATTATATGCAGCAAAACTATTTTTTTGAGGTAGCAAAACTAAACATATCAAAAAATACTTTTGCTGGATATAATATACTAAATATTTAATTTTATCACTGATATGATGTAATACACATATAATAAATATAAGGGACCCTTAAATACAAAGTATACATTGTACAAAATGACATTAGTTAACTTTCTTCAGATAATGCCTCTTCTAAGTCATTGGCTAGGACTTTAGTGTTTTTATGTAGTGGTAAAGGAAGAAAGTTGCATGTATTTGTATATTAATTATTCCACTAAAATTAAAATTATATGTATGAGCTTGTATCTATTTTAGTTTTTTTAAATATCATGGCTTAGAGCTGTAAAGGATACAGAGGGTTCTAGACTGCATGGTTGTTTACTCTAGGTGTAAGTAAGTAAAAGTTGTAGTTTCTAGCCTAAGAAAGTTGGTTGTGTTGCTACTATGTCTCTGACCAAGTAGTGTACAAACATGCATGGGAATACAAAAGGGACTTGCACACTCTTGGAAAAAGAAGCGACATATATAATGACTTGAATCTATACCTAGTAATAAGGAGAGGTGCGTTTCTGTGAATTTTTTGGTCTGTCCACCGCTTTCAGATTTTATTTTTATCCGAGGTGGTACTAACATTTTGTGCATTTGCCCGCTTAATTTTTTGGGTCTGGCCTTAACATGCACTGTAGCAAAAAATTTCATCCGTCCAGGCCGTGTTTAAAAAACTATTGGCAAATACACGCCCAGGGTGTGCCCAATTGAGCCATCTCGGAAGCATTATGGTAATATGTTAGTTTTAACTGCACTAGTAAAACTGCGAAAAACAGAAGCAGGTTTTGGAAACATTTTCGTTAGGTTTTTAGGTTCTCTCGAAGGCGATTTGTTGCCACCGTCGAGGTTTATCTAGCCTAGCCGGTCCAACTGATTTTTCTTTTCGAGCTCACCTTTGGGAGATCCCAATATCAAAACTCGGCCTTGATCGAACTTCTAGCATGTGAGAGGTGATTTAGGGTTCCTGCAACAACCGATCCGGAAACTGTTGGGTTAAGGTTCAAGATGTCCGCGGTAAGGTCAGCGGCGGCAGAGGAGTCGATCATGGGGTCTGCAGCTGAGTTGGAGAAGTTGATGGCGGAGCTAGAGCCCCGCGAGGAAGATTGATGACCCACAAGTATAGGGGACCGCAACAGTCTCCGAGGGTAGTATTTCACCAAGATGTATTGATTCGACACAAGGGGAGCAAAGAAATATTTATAAGCTTTAGCAGTTGAGTTTTCAATTCAACCACACCTGAGAAGTCACTTTCCTTGCAACAATTTATTAGTAGCACAGTAGTTTGATAATAGTGGAGGTAGCAGTAGTAACAGTAACATAACAGTAGCAGTAGTTTTGTAGCAATTGTAACAACAACAATAATAGTGATTCGAGCGAATATAATATTATGAAAAGTGAAGGCATGAAGTAGCGATGGATATTTGGATGATATTGATCATGTAACAGTCGCAATCTAGAGCGGTACACAATAGCTGCAATTCATCAATCATATGTAGGCATGTATTCCATATATAGTCATATGTGCTTGCAGTAAGAACTTGCATGACATCTCTTGTCCTACCACCCATGGCAGCGTGGTCCTATTGGAAACTACGAGTGATTAAGGTGCTCCTCTTAATGAAGAACTGAAACAATGCATTAATACATAGTGAATACATGAACTCCTCAAATTACAGTCATCCCCGAAGAGTATCCCAATTATTGTCACCTTGGGGTCTACGGTTGAGAACAATATCAGGTGCATATAACTTGTAGATATGATCAAGAAATCAAATATATTCATGAAAATACAATAGGTTTAGATATGAAATCATGGCACTCGGCCCCTAGTGACAAGCATTAAGAATAGCAAATTCATAGCAACATCAATCTCAGAACATAGTGGATACTAGGGATCAAGCCATAACAAATTGACTCGATTACATGACAAATCTCATCCATCTCCATCTACCTCTAGTGTGCCTATAATGAAATTACTCACTCCCGGTGGTGAACATCATGAGGTTGTCGATGAAGAAGGGATGGTGATGATGGCAGCGACGAATCCCCCTGTCCGGAGCCGCGAACGGGCTCCAGAACAGCCCTCCCGATGAAGAACAGGAGGTGGTGGCTGCTCCGTATTGTAAAACGATGTAATTCCTTCTCTCTGCTTTTTTCTCGGGAAGACGGGACTTATGGACTTGGAGTTATGGCAAATGGATGTTTGTGGGTTCCACAAGCTCCGGCGGCACGCCCCCCGGGAGGGTGGGGGTTGGGAGGGGGCACCCAGTGAGCTTGTGGCTCCTAGGTGCCCCTCCGATAACTCTTTGCGCCCGTATTTTTTTATATATTCAAAAACAAATCTCCGTAATTTTTCATTCAATTCTGAGAACGTTTTATTTCAGCACAAAAAAACACCATAGTAGGTCTGCTAAAAACAACGTCGGTCCGGGATAGTTTCATTCAAATCATGCAAGTTAGAGTCCAAAACAAGAGTAAAAGTGTTTGGAAAAGTAGATACCTTGGAGATGAGGACAGGCACATAAGTTTCCGAGGCCACTTCGAAGACGGGGACATGACTTCTTGAGGCCTTAGGGGCAATCGCATAAGTGGAAAGGGAGACCTGTAGAATAAGAAAGTAAAGCCTCATAAGGATAATGTAAGGATATGCAGAAGTTCACAACGAAAACGACACTTACATGGCAGGGTTGTGCGCTGTCCCGTCAACGGGTCGGTGGACGGCCGACCCGGTTTTTTCCAGTTCCATTGAGGAATTGAGCTAATCCTTTGACGATTCGATCAACGGACTTTGATAGAAGGAGTATAAGTTCTCTAAGTCAAAATAGCATCGACGAGGATCGTTTCCGGGAGGAAGCGCAGGGAGCACTGTCCACACTTGAGGAAACTAGAATGCCTGGGTAATCGACGATAACAGCCACCTCGGCACTGCTACTTGTGAGCTGCGTTGGGATTTCATCGAAGAAGAGAGGATGAAGCAGTACAGTAGAGATAAGTATTTCCCCCAGTTAAGAACCAATGTTATCAATCCAGTAGGAGAAGCACACAGAACCTCGTTAGCAGCACCTACACTCACAAAAGCAAATACTTGCACCCAACGCAAACCAGGGGGGTTGTTAATCCCCTCGACGGTTAATTGAAAGGATCAAATCTCGTAGTGATAGATAGAGAGATCAAAACACAAAATAAAAAGACGGTAAGTAAATTGCAGCAAGGTATTTTTGGATTTTATATATGATAAAAGATAGACCCGGGGGCCATAGTTTCCACTAGAAGCTTCTCTCTTGGACATAGCATACAGTGGGAGAACAAGTTAGTATTGGGCAATTGATTGAAAAGTGCATAGTTATGACGAGTGGAATGATCATGTATATAGGCATCACGCCCGAGACAAGTAGACCGACTCTTGCCTGCATCTACTGCTATTACTCCACCCATTGACCACTATCCAGCATGCATCTAGGGCATTAAGTTCATAAAAAATGAAGTAACACCTTAAACAAGATGACATGATGAAGACAAAGTAAACCCACTCAATATGAATAAACCCCATTTTTTATCCTTAATATAAACGATACAAATACGTGTCATGTCCCTTCCTGTCACTGTGATTGAGCACGGCAAGATCGAACCCATCAAAAATCACCTCTCCCATTGCAAGATAAATCAATCTAGTTGGCCAAACCAAACGTGTAGATCGAAGAGAAATACAAAGCTATAACAATCATGCATATAAGAATTCAGAAAATACTCAAATGATATTCATGAATAATCTGATCATAAACCCACAATTCATCGGATCCCAACAAACACACCACAAAAGAAGATTACATAGAATAGATCTCCAAGAACATCAAGGAGAACATTATATTGAAGATCAAAGAGAAGAAGAAGCCATCTAGCTATTAGCTATGGACCCATAGGTCTTAGGTAAACTACTCACGCATCATCAGAAGGGCAACAAGGATGATGTAGAAGCCTTCGGTGATCGGTTCCACCTCGGGCAGAGTACCGGAGAACGCCTCCAGATGGGATGACGGAAGAACAGAGGCTTGCGGCGGCAAAAACATTGTTTCGGGTGGCTCTCTGTTGTATTGGGAATATTTCAAAATTTATAAAAGCGGAATTAGGTCAAGAGATGCCACGAGGGGCCCACAAGCCTGGGGGTGCCCACCTCGGGGCATGCCTGGCAGGCTTATCACTCCCTCGTGACTCTTCCGTTCTTCTCCCGAAGCTTCTAGGGTCCCTTCTGGTCGAGATAAAAATCCTCAAAAAGTTTTGTAGCGTTTGGACTCCATTTGGTATTGTTTTTCCGAAAATCCAAAAAACAAGCAAAAACAACAACTGGCACTGGACACTAGGTTAATAGGTTAGTCCAAAAAAATGATATATGTGCATATAATAGCATAATAAACATCCAAGATTGATACTGTAATAGCATGAAAGAATAAAAAAATTATAGATTCGTTGGAGACGTATCAGGAACCATCATCGCTCCTAATAAAAGACCCTTTCCTTGAAGATGAGGGCTATTTCCAGGTCCTCAGCATAGCCAAGGTCATCATCCCAGATATAGTTTTCTGGTTGCAGAATGGGTGGAAGTACTTCCCCATAACGGATGAACGCGTTGTTGAAGAGGCTGGACTACTCGGGCCATAGGCACGACCATCACATTAAAAACGGTAAGCTTGTGGCGGCCGAGGCAAGTAACTTGAGCGGCCAGCCGGGACACCTCGGTGTCATCCACCTCGGATGGACTTCTAGGCCGCCAGTTGAATGGCTTCTTCAGCGGGGCATGTAAGAAGGGGGGAAGCCCCTGTCGAATAGGATCTTCTAGTGGTACGTCCGCAATATAAAACCACTCGGTCGACCACATCTCTGAACCCTCATTAGGGGTGCCAGGAAGATAATTCGCCCCAGCAATCCTGCATACCTCGGCATCTCCAACTTCGAAAATTGTGTCGTCTAGGAGCAAGGAATTAAAGAAAAATACTTCCACCACAACCCAAAGTGGGCTTCACAGCCAAGGAAGGCCTCGCAAAGAGTTACGAAGCCCAATATGTGGAGGATGGCATTGGGCATGGGGTAGTGGATATGGATCCTATAAAACACTAGAAGGCCCATAAGGAAAGGGTGCATGGGAAAGCCTAGTTCTTGAACGAGAAAGGGAATGAAGCAGATTCCAGTAACCTCCCGGTGCTGCGGTATATGTCCGATCTTACCCGGAACCATTCCGATGTCCAAATATAGTCGTCCAATATATCGATCTTTATGTCTCGACCATTTCGAGACTCCTCGTCATGTCCGTGATCATATCTGGGACTCCAAACTACCTTCGGTACATCAAAACACATAAACTTATAATACCGATCGTCACCTAACGTTAAGCGTGCGGACCCTACAGGTTCGAGAACTATGTAGACATGACCGAGACTCATCTCCGGTCAATAACCAATAGCGGAACCTGGATGCTCATATTGGTTCCTACATATTCTAGAAGATCTTTATCGATCAAACCGCATAACAACATACGTTGTTCCCTTTGTCATCGGTATGTTACTTGCCCGAGATTCGATCGTCGGTATCTCAATACCTAGGTCAATCTCGTTACCGGCAAGTCTCTTTACTCGTTCTGTAATGCATCATCCCGCAACTAACTCATTAGTCACATTGCTTGCAAGGCTTATAGTGATGTGCATTACCGAGAGGGCTCAGAGATACCTCTCCGACAATCGGAGTGACAAATCCTAATCTCGATCTATGCCAACTCAACAAGTACCATCGGAGACACCTATAGAGCACCTTTATAATCACCCAGTTATGCTGTGATGTTTGGTAGCACACAAAGTGTTCCTCCGGTATTCGAGAGTTGCATAATCTTATAGTCATAGGAACATGTTTAAGTCATGAAGAAAGCAATAGCAACATACTAAATGATCAAGTGCTAAGCTAA
>NW_025228253.1:17464-58332 GCF_018294505.1 Triticum aestivum | reverse complement strand
TAGTTTTTTAGTTGAAAAAATGTCCAAAATATAACCATTTTTGTCCCGTTTGTATGAAATCCGGCCTTGTTTGCACGAATTTCATCTGATTTGTTGAAAAAGAGTTTGAAAGGTATGCGGCTACGGTTGGATGGCTTATCCGTGTCCACGTACGCGATGCGAGAGGAAATTTGAGAGTTGAAGTTGGAGATGGCCTTAGCTCCTTTTGTCAAGACCATGATTATGTTGCTCCCAAATAGGAGTATTATAGCCTTATAGGTGTATAATAAATTAAGCATCGTCAGGAACGAAATGGTCATCCTAGAGCACAGACTTGAAGTCGTACCCGTTGAGGTTGATGTAAACCCCTGCCTGCAGAGACCGTGGGAACACCAGCCTCGTCTTGCTTGTTAAAAATTTCCTATCGCTGGCCACGTCATCGACTATTTTTCCTAGAGCACAGACTATTTTTCATTCAATCTTATCAACGACTGCTTCCATCTTGGCGCTGGCCACGTCGACGCGTCGGAATCCTATCGCTGCCGACGCACGTAGGCATGGGGAGTATACTAGTTTGTATTCAGGAGTAAATAAAAATTATATAGAAAGCAAAAGTTGTTTGTTAGTTGCGGGGTCCACCAGGACAGCTGTTCGCTCATGATTGGAGCCCGACCCGATTTCTTGGGTGGTTGCGTGCGTCCATGGTGTGTGTCCTTGAGACTTGAGTAGTAGTACTCCTAGATGAGTAGAAGCAGAGCAGGCAAGCGCCAAGCGGCCAGTCCAGTCGACGACGGCGTGTGGTCCAGACCATCCATCACACTTGACACCGATGTACGCGCGCGTCCCTCCCGACTAGCCTCGCCGACAAGGACCTTTATCGCGGTGATCGAGGACACGGCGCGGAACTACTTCACGGTTACATGTCCATCGACGATCGATGAACCAGCTCTACGAGTATGGCGGCTTCGTGCTCCTGCTCACGCTCAGGCTCAGGCTCAGTGGCAGCGGCAGCGGGCTCCTCCTGGCCGGCTTGCATCAAGACACCCGACCCACAGCGTGCGCAATGAATCCCACGCACGGCCTGTGCAAGAGGAAGTTTAGCTGGAGGTTTGCGCCAAGGTGACCGTACGTCGCAGCAGAGCAGAGCAGCGTGCTCAAGAACCCTGCACAAGGTGGAGGCCGCCGCGGGGATGCATTGCAGTTCCCCTGGGTGTCCGGACGGTGCATATCTTCTCCCTGCTCAGCGGCGAGCGGCGGATCGCGTGCCACCTGGACCCGGCCGCGCATCCTGGTCGCAGAGGCTGAGGTGCAAGGGAGCCCGCCCCGCCACGGACGGCGTGACCGGGGTGCAGTCCAAGAGCGCCAACTGGAGCTTGTGCTGCACGGCGCACCAGATGAGATGGGCACCTGACACGCGCCGGAGCGGCTACCCGACTCCACGGTGCCTGCCTGCGGGTTGCAATTGCAAGTGCGGGACACAAGGACCGGTGCGCGCAATCGCAATGGCGACGCGATGCCGTGATTGCTTTGCTTGCATCGGCCGAGGTTGTCAGACGGAGCAACGTGATCCCAAGGTCAAAAGCAACGTCAAGTCTGTTTTAACCCTGGGAACGTAGAGGGCGACGCAAAACCTTTTCTTCATCCCGGCTGCCTTTGACCTTTAGATCGTATCCAAACACGGGATTCCTACGTGGCTTGGGAAATGACGGGATTGGGGTGACTTAACTACCTGCATGTGGGTCCCATGGTTGCCGGGCTTGTTCTGCGGACGGACATTTACGGGGGTTTCACGGAGTTTCCTTCAAAACTAATCACTGCTCCCCCTGATTTTCAGGCGGGGGTGGGGCCCTCCACTTTATTTGATCCAATCAAAAGATCATAGCTAGGCCTCTCCGTTGATCCCGTAATAGCCATGCCCGTGTGTGTAGCAAAGCCGACGACCACTGGGTGCGCTCCCTCCCTCGACGTGAATCAGCGCAGTGCTGAGGCCTCCGTCGCCTCCATCAAGTGATCCAAGGCATGCGTTGCTCGCCACAAGGATCTGTTTTTTTTCCTACCCACAAAAAAAAAGATCATGCCGCCAGCATGGAGTCCAAGATCGGCGATATGGTGTCTGGTGGAGCTTGAGGATGATGACGCCGCCGACACCAACTGGTCGCGCAGCGTGCAGTTCGACCAATGCATAAGCATTACGGCGGCGCCGCCGACCTTCGCCACGACGCGCTCGACAACCTGCAGGTCAGTGTGTACAGCCGGACCTTTGGGCAGCTCATGGAGGTCGGTTTGAACTCACCAGCACGTCGGAGTACCGTCTTTCAAGTAATGGCGGCGTCCAGTGTGAGAATTGTGTGTCTTCAGGAGACAAAACTAGAAGTGATCTCTAGTGATGTTGTAAGGCAACGTCTCGGCAATATATTTGAGAATTTTTACTACGTCCAGCTATATCTGACCATGGGCCGGGCGGGCCGGGCTTGGGCTGGGCCTAAAAAAGCCCATGGCAGAAAACTGAGGCCCGGGCCCTCCCAGGCCCTACCATCGGGCCTACCCTTTTCAAGCCCAAGCCCGACCCATCTGGTAAAAAGCCCTGAAAAGCCTTTAGGGCTTAGGGTCGTGGGCCGGGCCTCTTCCTTAAAATGCCAATATGCCAAGCCCAAGCCCGCCCAAGCCCTACCGGTAGGCTCAAAACTCAGGCCCAAGCCCGGCCCACGGACAAGCCCATCGGGCCTAGGCCCTGGATTTTAGGGCAGGGCCTGGGTGGGCCGACAGGGCCGGGCCTGAGATGGCCAGGACTACGTCCAGGTGATGGGTACCCATGGCGGGATCTTATTGGCATGGGATAGCTTGGTAGTTTCTGTCACGAGCCTACACCGTACGGCGAACACGCTCACTACCCTAGTCAAAGCATGAAGGGGCTCCATTGTGGTGGCTCACAAGGGTCTATGGGCCACAAGGTGATGCGGTGAAAGTTGACTTCATGCAAGAGATTTGTGACGTTCAGGATTTGCATGTTGGGTCGTGGGCCTTTGTGGGAGACTACAACTTGCTTGTCAACCCGGAAGATAAGAACAAGGCCACGTTCAACAGGCAGATGATGGCCAGATTCAGAGCCCATCTCGATAGGCTTGAGCTCAAGGAGCTATACATAAATGGGAGGTGGTACAAGTGGAGTAATGAAAGGCGCAATCCCACGATGGAGAAGATCCATCATGTCTTTGTTTCCAACTCTTGGGAAGATATACGCCCCCAAAAACCTATTGACGGTTCTGGGCTCGGCGGTATGGGATCATTGTCCTCTTCTTGTGGATCTTGACGCAGAACTAGAGATGGGCCGACGTTTCAAGTTTGAAAGTTTTTGGCCCAAGGTTGAGGGATTCGTGGACACGGTCTAGCAGGCATGGCAATCCGTATCTTCCCAAGAAAACCCTTTTATAGTCCTGGATAGTAAGTTACACGCCACTGCCAAGGCCCTGCAAAGCTGGAGTGATCGTTGGATCGACAACATTCGCCTTCAACTCTCCATCGCAATGGAAGTTATTGGTAGGCTCGACGTGGCGGTAGAGAGTAGGACTCTCTCGGACCAAGAGCATGGGCTACACAAGCTACTCAAGAAAAACTGTTGGGCATCTATTCACTTGAGAGGACGCTAGCGAGACAGCGATCTCATTTGTTTCGTCTGAAGGAAGGGGATGTGAACACTGCATACTTCCAAAAGCAAGCACGCCATAGACAAAGAAAAAACATTATCACTTCTTTACATCACAATGGTGGGATATACACAGGACAAGATAACATAGCCGAAGTGGTGGACGGATACTATGCGGATCAATTGGATCAGCCCCGGCCCGGGAAGCTTCGATTAATCTGGACATGCTTGACTTACCACCCTTTACCTCACGCATTTGGAAGAACTGTTCACGGAAGAGGAGGTGCTCAAGACCATCAAAGCTATGCCCTTCGATAAGGCGCGAGGGGCTGACGGCTTCACATACATATTCTATGTGACTTGTTGGCCCATCATCAAAGGTGACCTTATGAATGCACTGGAGCATTCTCGCCGAGGAGATGTCCGAGGTATGGCAACAATCAATAAAGCGATCGTCTCGCTACTGCCTAAGAAAGCCAGAGATGTGGATATTAAGGACTATCGGCCAATTAGTCTTGTTAGTGGACCAATCAAAATTTTCAACAAGACCCCTATGTCGAGGCTTGCAGATGATTTACCAAAACTCGTGGGGCATCATCAGAGCGCGTTTGTCGGAGGTAGATCACTACACGACAACTTCATGCTAGTGCAATGTATGGCGAGACGGGTGCACACCTTAAAAGTACCCACAATCATGTTTAAGCTGGACATCACCAAAGCTTTTGATTCACTACAGTGGCCATTTGTCTTGGAGGTTCTAAGGAGGCTTGGTTTTTGCGAAAGATGGATCTCTTGGATTTCTGGGTTGCTGGCTACCTCATCCACGAGAGTCATGGTCAATGGTGCTCCCAGAAAACCAAACCTAGCATGTCAAGGTCTAAGGCAAGGAGCCCCCCTCTTAGTCATGATCTTCATCCTATGTATAGAACCCCTTCGGGTGCTACGAAAAGAGGGTTGTTGGCACCTTTGGCGAGGTCTGGCTTGAAACAAAGGTTGTCCGTGTTTGCGGATGATGTAGTGGCGTTCTTCAAAACAAATGAGACTGAGACGAGCATGTGTGGAGCGATCTTGGGGCTGTTTGGGCAGGCTTCGGACCTGGTGGTGAACATGAGTAAGTGCGTGGCCATGTCCGTTAGATGCTCACATGATGAGATGGAGGTTGTCTCGGCATCCTTGGGCTGCCCCACTTCACCGTTTCTGTGCAAATACCTGGGTATGTCGTTGACGATCAGAAAACAAACAACGACGCAAATGCAAGGTCTGGTGGATCGAGTTGTCGATTGTCTCCCGCTTTGGAAGGCGGCCATGCTACCAAAATACGGCTGACTCCTGCTTATCCAATCTGTGCTATGCGCTATTCCCATCCACTCTATGATAGCGTTGGAACTGCCTTCAAAACCCTGTCGGCCCTGGTAAAGATTTGCAGAGGCTTTCTGTGGTGTGGCAAAAAAGAAGCACGAGGTGGAAAACGGGGTGGTAGCTTGGGAGGTGGTCTGCACGACGAAGTGGGATGGTGGCTTAGGAATCCCCAATCTTCACTGGCTGAACAAGGCGCTACAAGCGCGTTGCCATGGCTGCAAAAGGTTGTTAAAGACAGACCGTTGAAGAAATTTCAGATCAATGTCCCCGCCGGAATCTTGTGCCCTAGTGAGGCGTCTGCATGTACGACGATCGGTGATGGGAGAGCAATGCTGTTTCGGGAGGATCGGTGGATCAACTGTCTACGGATTTGCGAGATTGCGCCATATATTTATGAAAGGATCCTGAGGAGAGTCAAGAAAAGCAGACTTGTCGCAGACGCGCTCGCGGAGGACAATTGGGCAGGGGACATTGGCCCTGACATTACCCAACATGCTTTGGGCCAGTTCATACGTTTGTGGCCACGAATCTTTGCCTGGCAACTAACGAATGGGGTGGAAGATTCAGTCACGTGGGCTTGGGAAGCGAATGGTAACTTCTCGGCCTGCTCAGCATATGCGGCTAGGTACATGGGACTTCAGTTATCCCCGACGACCTCATTCACTTGGCAGTCTAAGGCACCCCTCCAATGCCCTTTTTTTTGCTTGGCCAGCACTCAAAAATCGATGCTGAACATCTGACAGGCTTGCTCGACGTGGATTACCCCATCAGGATGCATGCCCATTGTGCAAACAACAGGAAGATACTATGCAACACTTGCTAATTGACTGTGTGTTTGTCAAACAAGTTTGACACTGGCTAGGATCAATCACTGGGAGGATGGAGTTGGAACCACGGCAAAATGAAACCTCCGGTCAGTGGTGCGCCAGGCAGGACGGCAACGCGAGCCACTACCGCAAGTCTTTGCGCGCTAAATGCCTTCTCGGCAGGTGGATGTTATGGAAACATCGGAACGCCATTGTGTTTTTCTATTTGGGATCCCTGAAAATTTCCAGTTCAATGGCGTGCTCGTGTTCAAAAATTTCGGGCCCAACTAACCAAAACAAACCGCAGCAAAGCCCATCGGTCTACCCTCCAGCTAACCCTAATCCCCTTCTGCTTGCTTCTCAGCCGCCGGCGCCTCCCACCCCCCGCTCCCGCGACGGCGCCCCTTCCTCCGTCTGCACCGCCGACGCCATGTCGTTGTCGGTCGCTCTCCCACAACAGGGCTACTACTGCCACCAGTGCGACCTCGCCATCACCATCGCCGCCCCCGCCTCCCGCGACGACAAAGTCTTCTGCCCGGTCTGCGCCGGGGGCTTCGTCGAGGAGCTCTTCGACGACGAGGAGCCCCCAAACCCCATCCCTCACCACCAGCCCCACCCGTCTCCCTTCTTCCCCTTCTCCAGCTTCCTCGACCTCCGCAACCCCAGCGACCTCGCGGTGGTTCCTCGGCCCGCCCTCCCCCTCCGCGACCCCCCCCCGCCGCCGCCTCCTCCAACCCCAGCAACCAGTTCGACGTCCACCTCGGCGACCTCCTCTCCGGCGGCGCCACCATCCAGATCGTCCTCGAGGGCTCCTCCTTCCCCAGCGGATTCGTCACCTTCGGTGCCGGCGGGGTCAGCCTCGTCGACTACTTCATGGGATCCGGCCTCAAGCAGCTCATCCAGCAACTCGCGGAGAACGACCCCAGCCGCTACGGCACCCTGCCGGCCGCCAAGGCTGCGGTTGCCGCCCTCCCTGATGTCGCCGTCGATGGGGGGCGCCCAGCACGTCCTCCACAAGGACTGCATCCTGCCATGGCTTGACCTCCACAACTCCTCCCTGTCTGCCGCCATCTATGACCACCAGCGCCAGGCAGCTGCCGCTGCGGTAGCGGCACCTGCGTCCCCGGGTGGCGGCCCTTCGCCTAGGGTCATGGTGAGGAGGTTCAGGATCTCGTTGCCGTGGCCTCTCAGGGCCGCTTTTTGAGCTCAGCAGGCGGAGAGCAGTGACCAGGACGCTGCTGGCTATGGCGACTACAAAAACGATGGGAATGCGAGCGGTCGCTCGTATGATGATCTCGACTGAGGTGCTTGCAAGGATGAGGGGAATAGGGGGATAAGGAGGTATAACCTTTCGCCTCGCACTTGTTACTGCCTTTACATATTTATTATTTCATTATAAGGGTTGCTTGCGTGAGTCGATTGCCGCCGCACGTGCCACCAGGTTGACATAGAACATGCATTGTATGGCTTTCCATTATTACCAAATACTCCAATATCTTGATTTAGGGTTTAGTATCTACTTTATCTATCTTGCAATGCAACAACGATTGATGAGCTAAAGAGCGGTGATTGTTGTTGGGAGCTGTCAATTCGTTTTTTCTATGGGCCATACTTGCACCATAAGAAAATGTTCTATTAATTAGGTGCTCAGCCTGCAGTTGAGGTTTTCATTTATTTGTCTTGGTTGGTCGATGCCATGTGGAACACGGCTAGTTGGATTGTAGGAAAATGTTCTATTAATTAAGCATTCAGCCTCCTGTTCAAGTTTTCACTTATTTGTCTGGGCTGGCCGATGCCACGTGTGAGTGGCGGTTTTAGTTCACCCCTGTATGGCTTTCCATTGATTCCTAAATAGTTCATTGTCAACAGGGTGCTGACGATTAATGTTTATGAGTCATGCTACTTGCATTGTGTTAAGCCTGCTGTTGAGGTTTTCATTTATTTGTATGGGTTGGCCATGTCACGTGCAACACAGCTAATTTTATGCTTAATTTTTTCTACGAGCCATGCTAGTTTGACTGCAGGGAAATGTTCTGTTAATTAAGTGTTCAGCCTCCAGACCGGGTTTTCATTTATGTGTCTGGGTTGCCTGATGCCACGTGTAGAAAACGACTAGAGAGTGGCGGTTTTAGTCCACCCCTGTATGGCTTTCCATTGTTACCCAATAGTTCAAATGGTCAATATCTAAATTTAGATTTAGAATTTACCTTATTTTATCGTGATGAGTTGGACAGTGGTGATTGTCAACAGGGGCTGACTATTAATGTTTTTCCTATGAGCCATGCTAGTTGCACTCTAGGAAAATTGTTCTATTAAGCATTCAGCCAGCAGTTGAGGCTTTCATTTACTTCTCTGGGTTTTGCCAATGCCTCGTGTAATAGTAAAATGGCTAGCAGTATGGTTATTACGCCATCCTTGTATAGACTACAATGTTATAGGAGCCGGTAAGAGCAAAGGTTGAATAGCGTGGATAAATTAGTACCAATGCATGAGGACCAGAGCAAGTGGCCCCAGATTTTGCGGGAATGTGTTTATTTTCTTCTTTCCAGCTCACCTTCTGACCTGAGATTCAATCTGTTTTCCTGTTTCAGCTAGGGTCTAGATCCAAAGGGCGCTGCCTCTTACAGCAGCCGGACATCTATCAAGAGGTATGGCTGATGATGGATTCATGTACCTAGGGTAGGGTCATAGGCCTGACCTAAACGTCCTACCCTAGGACATTCTTAGAAGACGTCATCTTCCAGTCGACCAGAGAGGGACTCACTCGACTGGTCTGGAAGGACTCGACCATGGAAGACTCACTCGACCATGAAGACTCACTCGACCACCAGAAGGTCAGAAGGCACTCCGTAGCGCAACGGCTTGCTATTGAATAGACTTAATGATAATTAAGGCACATATGAGGGGCGTTACCAGTAACGCCCCAGGCTTAATGTACTTTAACCTCTCCATTATGTGGGCTGGGAGGGGTCTTGGCGCACTCTATATAAGCCACCCCCTCCACAGATAGGGGGGTTCGCACTCTTGTAATACCCATATTCATAATCCACTCGACCGCCTCAGGGCTCCGAGACGTAGGGCTGTTACTTCTTCCGAGAAGGGCCTGAACTCGTACATCACGATCTTCACAAGTACTCCATAGCTAGGACCTCGCCTCTCCTTACCTACCCCCTATTCTACTGTCAGACTTAGAACCACGACAGTTGGCGCCCACCTTGGGGCAGGTGTTTTAGCGATTTGTGGAGGAGTTGCAGTACTTCCGAGTACCTTTATCATGATGACTGCTGGAGTTTTGGTTGAAGGGCGCGAGATCCGTCTCGGTGCTCTCACCTTTGTCGCCGACGACTCCGCGTGGCTCCAGGAGGCTCCACTTGACATCGAGGCGCTCCCCGTCCGCGGGGCGACGCACTTTCGCGCATGTGTTCGCGGCGTTTTGCTGCGGCAACCGTCGACTCCGTATCGGTCGACTCCCCTATCGGTCGCCCGCCCAGTCTCCCACCAGCGCAAGCGTTCTGGTCGGTCGAGACTCCAGCGGTGGGTGAAACACGCGGTGGCTCGCCAGACAGCCACCACCCAGGTCGCGGCCATCGAGCCCGACGAATCTCTCTACGGCCTGTTCGATCTGTCGACTGGCTCCGTAGAGACTGCATCCGAGTGTGATAGCAGTGATCCAGCAGCGAAGATCCTCATGGTCGACGGCCCTCGCAGTCCTCCCGGCTTCGCTCACGGCGGTGGAGCCGCCGGAGGAGGAGATCCCGTGCAAGAGCACGAAGAGTACCAGCCCGAGACACTCGACTCTCTGCAGAGAGAAGAGCTTCGCCGCAGGAACATGGATGCCCTACATACTCCCATCGCCGGAGAAACCCCTGAGGCTCGCGCCTTGGAGGAAGCACGTTTGGCCAATGTGGCTGAACGCGCTCGCCTGGAGAATCTTCAGCGAGCACTCGACGAGCGTGCGCGGCAACGAATCCCCGAAGCCAGTCGACGTCGGCTCTTCCCACCGACTCAGGTATACCGCACGCCAGTTCAGAATTTAGCAGCTGCAACTCGTATAGCAGAGTCTATCCAGCCGTCCCAGTCAGAAGCTGGGAGAGGCTTGCAGCAGATCAGAGATTTACTCCGAGCAGCGGGAGACCAGAACTCAGCCGTGTCGCAGTCGCGCAACAGGATTCACAGTCGATCCGTCGCTGCGAATACTGTTCAGTCGGCTCACAGCCCTAGATCGCCCCCGCGGCGAGAAGGGCGCGACAACCGGCGAGAGCAGTATGGAGACCGGGATGACAGGCGTCGAGTGCCCCTTTCCCCTCCAAGGGAAGGGTCATACGCTCCTCGGCGGCAAGATGACAGACGTCAGTTCAGTACGGGGCGAAGAGTTCCAGTCGACCCCAGGGAACCAGGCTTTGACGCGCGATCCATTATCGTGCAAGGCTTGGTCGACCAGAACAGAGCTCATCGAGGTGGACCCGAGAGAGATGCACCCACCAGCAGTCGAGTGCACATCTCTGGTCCGGAATGTTTTAGCAGGGCTATCAGAGCCGCAGTAATTCCCCCCAATTTCAGATTGGCAACAGGAGGCAGCAAGTTCACTGGGGAATCCAAGCCTGAAACTTGGCTTGAAGATTACCGAGTGGCTATTCAGATCGGGGGTGGGAATGATGAGGTGGCCATGAAGCATTTGCCCCTCATGTTGGAAGGTTCTGCCAGAGCATGGCTGAATCAGTTACCTCCAAGCAGTATATATACTTGGGAAGATTTATCCCGAGTGTTCGTCAGGACTTTTGAAGGGACTTGCAAGCGATCGGCTGGTTTGACAGAGCTGCAAGTTTGCGTGCAGAAAACCAATGAAACTCTCCGAGAGTACATTCAGAGGTGGATTACTTTGCACCATACTGTGGAAAACGTATCCGACCATCAGGCAGTTTGCGCCTTCAAAGATGGTGTCAAAAACAGAGAATTGAGTCTGAAATTTGGTCGAACCGGGGACATGACCCTGAGTCGAATGATGGAGATTGCTAGCAAATACGCCAACGGCGAGGAAGAAGACCGACTCCGAAGCAGCAAATACAAGCCAAGTCAGTCGGAGAAGGGAAATTCCAGTCGGAAGCAGAAACGGAAAGCCGAGCCAGCAGCTCCTGGAGAGGCCCTGGCCGTGACTCAGGGGAAGTTCAAGGGGAAGCCGAAAGGATCCTGGAATCCAAAGAAAGTAAAGGATAAAGAAGGCAATGACGTGATGGATATGCCATGCCATATTCACACGAAGAAGGATGAAGAGGGCAACATCATTTACCCAAAGCACACCACTCGCCAGTGTCGACTCCTAATCCAGCAGTTTCAGGGAAACAATCTAAGGACAAGGAGAAGGAGCCAGATAAGGCCGGAGACAAAGAGGACAGTGATGAAGAATATCCGCATGTCAACTCCACTCTGATGATCTTCGCAGATGTGGAAAGCAAGAGTCGACTGAAAGTTATCAACCGGGAGGTGAACATGGTTGCCCCAGTAAAGCCAAGTTATGTGAAATGGTCCCAGACACCCATCACATTCGACCAATCTGATCACCCGACTCACATTGCCACTCCTGGGCGGCAAGCGTTGGTGGTCGATCCAGTTGTCGAAGGCACTCGACTGACAAAAGTGTTGATGGATGGTGGTAGTGGGCTGAATTTGTTATATGTAGATACATTGAAAGGGATGGGCATTCCGATGTCCCGATTGAGCACCAGCAACATGAGTTTCCATGGAGTCATACCAGGGAAGAAGGCCAATTCACTCGGCCAAATCGCCCTGGACGTGGTTTTTGGTGATTCCAAGCACTTTCGCAAGGAAAAGTTGACCTTTGAGGTTGTGGATTTTCAGAGCGCATACCACGCCATTTTGGGGAGGCCAGCCTACGCACGATTCATGGCTCGACCATGCTACGTGTACCTGAAACTGAAAATGCCAGGCCCCAAAGGAGTGATCACTGTCACCGGCGATCGGAAGAAGGCAGAAGAGTGCTTTCAGAAGGGCTCGAAGATTGCCGACTCCCAAGTGACAGCGGTCGAATTCGACGAATACATGCAAAACGCAGATCCGAGTGATTTGTTACGATCCAAGAAGCCAGCCACAGAGTCTGCATTTCAGTCGTCTGGTGAGACGAAGCCAGTCCATATTCACCCGACTGATCCCAATGCAGCCCCGACCCACATCTCCACAACACTCGACCCAAAATAGGAAGAAGCGCTCATCCAGTTCCTCCGTGAGAACTGGGACATTTTCGCATGGAAGCCAGCTGACATGCCAGGTGTTCCCAGGGAACTGGCTGAGCATCGCCTACGAGTCGACAAGTCCGCAAAACCAGTCAAAGAGCATCTTCGGCGGTCCGCCGTCCAGAAGAGAAAAGCTATTGGTGAAGAAGTGGCTCGACTATTGGCAGCAGGATTCATCCGTGAGATATATCACTCCGAGTGGCTTGCTAACGTCGTCATGGTTCCCAAGAAGGACAACTCACTCCGCATGTGCATTGATTTTAAGCACATCAATCGGGCCTGCCCGAAGGATCATTTTCCTCTCCCCCGCATAGATCAAATTGTTGACTCGACCGCGGGATGTGAGAGATTATCTTTTCTAGATGCATATTCCGGGTATCATCAGATCCGTCTGTATGGACCCGATGAAATAAAAACAGCTTTCATCACTCCATTCGGGTGCTTCTGCTATATCACCATGCCATTCGGCCTCAAGAATGCCGGAGCCACATTTATGCGAATGATTCAGAAGTGTCTTCTCACTCAAATCAGTCGGAATGTGGAAGCGTATATGGATGATATCGTCGTTAAGTCGCGAAAAGGTTTCGACCTGCTTGCTGACCTCGCCGAAACATTTGCCAACCTCAGAAGGTACGATATCAAGCTCAATCCGTCAAAGTGCACATTCGGAGTTCCTGGTGGGAAATTACTCGGTTTTCTCGTTTCCGAACGAGGGATCGACGCTAACCCAGAAAAGATCGGCACTATTCTCCGAATGAAACGCCCTGTGCGAGTGCACGACGTCCAGAAGCTTACTGGATGCTTGGCCGCTTTAAGTCGATTCATCTCACGACTCGGTGAAAAGGCATTACCTCTTTACCGACTGATGAAGAAGGCTGACAAATTCGAGTGGACTCCTGAAGCTGATGCAGCGTTTGCCGAGCTAAAAGCTCTGCTCTCCACCCAGCCGGTGCTTGCTGCTCCAATCAGCAAAGAGCCTCTGTTGCTTTACATCGCAGCCACTGGACAAGTTGTCAGTACCGTGCTTACGGTCGAGAGGGAAGAGGAAGGAAAGACCTTCAAAGTTCAGCGCCCGGTGTATTATCTGTCTGAAGTCTTGACTCCATCCAAGCAGAGATATCCTCATTATCAGAAGCTTGTGTATGGCATATATATGACCACGAAGAAGGTTGCTCACTATTTCTCTGATCATTCTATCACAATCGTCAGCGACGCTCCTTTATCAGAGATCTTGCATAACAGAGACGCAACCGGTCGAGTGGCGAAATGGGCGATTGAACTTCTTCCCCTTGATATCAAATTCGAGGCAAAGAAAGCCATTAAGTCCCAGGCTATAGCGGATTTCCTCGCCGAGTGGATTGAACAACAGCAGCCGACTGAAGTTCACTCGGAGCATTGGACCATGTTCTTTGACGGCTCCAAGATGCTGAATGGTTCTGGTGCTGGGGTTGTTCTGGTTTCCCCCAGAGGAGATAAGCTTAGGTATGTGCTCCAAATTCACTTTGACTCCTCCAACAATGAGGCAGAGTATGAGGCCCTCTTATATGGATTGCGCATGGCCATCTCACTCGGCGTCCGTCGCCTGATGGTCTATGGCGACTCAGATCTAGTGGTCAATCAAGTGATGAAGGAGTGGGACGTGAGAAGCCCAGCTATGACTGGATACTGCAATGCAGTGAGGAAGCTGGAAAAGAAGTTCGAGGGGTTGGAACTCCATCACATCCCCCGACTGAAAAATCAAGCAGCAGATGATCTGGCAAAGATAGGCTCCAAAAGAGAAGCCATTCCGAGTGGTGTATTTTTGGAGCATATACACACTCCGTCAGTCAAAGAAGATCCCTTCACAGAGGAAGCTCCACAACCCAAGAGTGCCACAGACTCGACTGAGGTTGAGGTCCCGGCAGTGGTCGACTTGGTCATGGAAGTTTTAGTGGTCACTCCCGATTGGACAATTCCATACATCGCGTATATTCTGAGAAAGGAACTCCCAGAGGATGAGGAAGAGGCTCGGCAGATCGTCCTTCGATCCAAAGCCTTTACCGTTATCAATGGGCAGTTGTATAGAGAAAGCCCGACGGGAGTCGGACAAAAATGCATAACGCCAGAAGAAGGTCGAGTCATACTCAATGACATCCACTCGGGGACCTGTGGTCACCATGCGTCCTCTCGGACCATTGTAGCCAAAGCATACCGAGCCGGATTTTACTGGCCAAGGGCAAATGAGATGGCGAAAGAAATAGTGGACAAGTGCGAAGGATGCCAGTTCTACTCCAATATGTCACACAAACCGGCGTCAGCCCTGAAGACCATTCCACTCGTCTGGCCTTTCGCAGTATGGGGGTTGGACATGATCGGTCCCTTGCGAACAGGTCGGAGCGGTTTCACGCATGTACTGGTAGCAGTCGACAAGTTCACCAAGTGGATTGAAGCTAAACCAATCAAAAAACTTGACGCCGGTACTGCTGTTTCCTTCATCAGAGGGCTGACGTTCAGATATGGGGTCCCGCACAGTATTATCACGGACAATGGGTCGAATTTTGACTCGGAAGAATTCAAGGATTTCTGCAACGCCCAAGGCACACGAGTCGACTACGCTTCAGTCGCCCATCCACAGTCGAATGGACAGGCAGAACGAGCCAACGGATTAATCCTCAAGGGTCTGAAGCCCCGACTGATGCGAGATCTCAAGCATGCGGCTGGAGCTTGGGTTGACGAACTCCCTTCAGTGCTTTGGGGTTTGCGAACCACGCCTAATCGGTCGACCGGAAGAACCCCCTTCTTCCTGGTCTATGGAGCAGAAGCAGTCCTTCCGAGTGATCTCCTTCACAATGCTCCTCGAATTGAACTATACAATGAAGCAGAAGCTGAGCAAGCGCGTCAAGATGCAGTCGACCTCCTAGAAGAGGAGAGGGAGATGGCTCTGATCCGCTCGACCATCTACCAGCAAGACTTGCGTCGCCTTTACGCCAGAAATGTGAGAGGTCGAGCTTTCCAGGAAGGGGATCTGGTCCTTCGAGTGGATCAGCAGAAACAACATAAGCTGGCCCCCTCCTGGGAAGGGCCCTTCATCGTCACAAAGGTTCTCCGCAATGGGGCATATCGTCTATATAACGTCGAACACAATATCGAAGAGCCCCGAGCTTGGAATGCGGATCTGCTCCGCCCGTTTTATACTTAAAGTTTTTCACTCGGAAGAGTTGTAATAAAATACTTCTGTAGTTCATGGGCTTCGAAATAATAGTGTCATAGTTCCTTCATAATTTTTGTCACTTTTTATTTTTGTCCAGTAAAATTTCCCCCCAGCGGGTGGCTTAGTCGCGAATCCGTTTCGCCTAAGTTTGTACAAATCCTACCGAGTGGTAAGCCAGACTTCCACTCGGAGGCTTAGCCGCGAATCCGTTTCGCCTAAGTAACCAAGAAATCCTACCGAGTGGCAAGCCAGACTTCCACTCGGGGGCTTAGCTGCAGTCCAGTACTCGCCTAAGATATAAGAAATCCTACCGAGTGGCAAGCCAGACTTCCACTCGGGGGCTTAGCTGCAGTCCAGTACTCGCCTAAGATATAAGAAATCCTACCGAGTGGCAAGCCAGACTTCCACTCGGGGGCTTAGCTGCAGTCCAGTACTCGCCTAAGATATAAGAAATCCTACCGAGTGGCAAGCCAGACTTCCACTCGGGGGCTTAGCTGCAGCCCAGTGCTCGCCTACGCTATTAAAAATCCTACCTAGTGGTAAGCCAGACTTCCACTTGGAGGCTTAGCTGCAGTCCAAGGACTCGCCTAAGTATAATATGTACCCGCAAGGAGGACGAGGTGCAGGTCGATTGCGACCCTCTCCTCCGAGCTACACCATAAGTATGATGTGCGTTCGCAAGGAAGACGAGGTGCAGGTCGACTGCTACCCTCTCCTCCGAGCTTCGCCACAAATACAACGGAAATCCTACCGAGTGAAGAGCAAACCTCTCACTCGGGGGCTTAGCTGCAGCCCAGTGCTCGCCTAAGGTATAAGAAATCCTACCGAGTGAAGAGCAAACCTCTCACTCGGGGGCTTAGCTGCAGCCCAGTGCTCGCCTAAGGTATAAGAAATCCTACCGAGTGAAGAGCAAACCTCTCACTCGGGGGCTTAGCTGCAGCCCAGTGCTCGCCTAAGGTATAAGAAATCCTACCGAGTGAAGAGCAAACCTCTCACTCGGGGGCTTAGCTGCAGCCCAGTGCTCGCCTAAGGTATAAGAAATCCTACCGAGTGAAGAGCAAACCTCTCACTCGGAGGCTTAGCTGCAGCCCAGTGCTCGCCTAAGGAATAAGTCGACGGCAGTCGGCATCTCGCTGTTAACCTGCAAAGGGCAATTCAAGCCAAGAGCAATCATATCCAAACATCCAATCCAAATTTAGGTCGATACCTAAAAGAACCGAGAGTGCTCAGGCACTAAGCCTGTTGAGGTTTTATCGGTTACAACTCCACTCGGCATACCGAGGCAAATTTAAAGTCAAGGAAAGTTTTTTACCCCTCCTGTAGAGGGCTGGATGGAGCAACGAACTCGTCAAGGTCAATACCATCTGCAATCCATGTAGCAGCAGCGATGAAAGTTTCCATGAAGGACCTGAAGTCGTGTTTTTTGGTGTTGGCCACTCGGAGAGCCGCTAGCTTATCTTCTCGGGCATCCTTGCAATGGACTCGCGCCAGACACAGGGCGACATCTGCGCCACACCGAGCCGAAGACTTCTTCCACTCTTGCACTCGGTTAGGGACGGCGTTCAGTCGAGTCACCAACGACTCGAGGTCATTTTGGAGTGTCTCCCCGGGCCAGAGCGTCGAGTCGATGCGGGATGTAGCAACCTTCAGTCTTGCGAGATAATCCACGACGGCAGCAACACGGGACTCCAGTCGGAAGATGTTCATGGCAGTTTCATCATTCACCGGAGAATTGACGGGGTCAAGGTTCGTCTCCAGCTGGCTGGTTTCTTCTTCAAAGTTGCGACAGAACTCTGCAAAGACAAAACCCCGAATCAAGAAAATAGTCGAATGGGAACATAACAGTTGGAAGAATTGGTCGAGTGAAGAAGATTACCTTCGAGCATAAGGAACAATTTTTTAGCAAGACCACCCAAGAAGCCTTCCAGGTCATTCTTCTTCCCGGTCATCTGGTTGATCTTTTCAGTCAGAGTAGTCTTGTCAGCTTTCAATCGATCAACATCCTTGGTGGCAATGGCCAGAGCAGCCTTCAGATTGGTGTTGTCCTGTTCGAGCTTGGTGACTGAGGTTAACTTTTCATCAGCGAGCTTGATCTTCTCAGACAGCTCAAGCTCCTTCTTCCTCTGGGCCTCCTTCACCTTGCCTGTAAATTACAGCAACGTCAGGATTGAAACAAATGAGGGGAGAAAAGAGTCGTCGAAGTCTCACCAAACATACCTTTGGTCTCCTCCTTTGCCTTCCTCAAGTTCTCCTGCACTAGCTTCAAGTCCAACTCGAGCTGAATATGCTTCTGCTCCAGTTCGGTATAGCGCGTCGCAAGATCGCAGGATTTCTACGAAGAGTCAATCGACAAAATGTCAGAGATGATCCACTTCCGAGTGAATAAAGAAAAATGATGCGTTTCTAAGACTACAGTCGAATGCAAGCATTCGACCGTAGTCTCGGGGACTACACCCAGTGGGTGCACTCAGCGTGCCCCCACTGGTCTTATTCAAGACAGAGTCGACCAGTCGACCAGCAAAAAAAAAAGAGTCGACCATTCGACCAGAACTTCTCCAGACTGTAATCAACTGCCAGCAGTCGACCACAGTCTCGGGGACTACACCCAGTGGGTGCACTCAGCATGCCCCCACTGGCCTCAGAAACCCATTCATTTCATTCGAGTGATGATCAATATTTACTTATGAAGCCTAAGACCGACTGCCAGCAGTCGACCTTAGCCTTGGGGACTACACCCAGCGGGTGCACTCAGCGTGCCCCCGCTAATACGGAGTTTTTACCAACACACCCAGTGGGTGACTGCTATGAATTCCAGAAAGAAGAAAAGTTTTGATAGCATATCCTAACAGAACAGGCGGTGGTCGACTGACCTGAACATTGCTCTGAAGGGCAGAGCTGGCGTCGTAAGCCGCTTGGCTCGCATCCCGAACGATCTTCACCTGCTCCATCATGATCCCTGCTTGACGGATCGCCTCCTTAGCAGCATTGGTCTGGTCCTCCGGGACGTGGTGCGTGGCGAAGATCGAAGGTTGCCTAGCACTCGACGAAGTGGGTCGAGCACTCGTCAGCGGCACCGCGAAGGACACGGTATGTCGAGTGCCGACCTCTCCTTCCGTCACAACGATCTCGGGCGCCGTCACATCTTGGGCTGCTTTGCCAGTAGATGCCTTCCTGCTCCTCCTAGTCTTCAATGGCTCCTCATCCTCATCATTGTCATCGGGAAGAGTGATAATGTCATTGGTTGGAGCTTCAGAAAAGAGTCAAAGTCAGAAACTATGAGTCAGTCGACTAAGAACAAGAATTAAGGATACAGTACCAGGATTTGAGGTCGCGGCGTCCTCCATCTCATGGTCCTCGGCCTTGCCGGAGGTTTCGGAAGTCGCAGCGCTGAAGTTCCAAAAAATCAGTCGACCGATTCAAATATCAACCAGAGATAAAACTTATATAGTACAAGAAGACTCAAGCAGTATGTTTACCCTGAGATGGTGGGGATGGCCACCTTCATTTTTGGCAGAGGCTTGGTTGTCCTCGACGGAGCTACTTTCGACTGCTTCGGCGCCTTCTCGGTCGGCACCAGAGAAGCGGTCCGAGGGCGTTTGGTCGACTGCGAGGCAGTCGCCACTCCCTTACCGCGCTCAGTCGAAGGGTCGTGCACAAGTTTTGACCGCCTTTCCGAGCGCGGTGGTACAACCTCTTCCTCCTCATCCTCGTCGTCATCATCCTCGTCATCATCGTCGTCGTCATCGTCGTCTTCTGCAGCGTCTGAATCCCACTCTTCCTGGCTCTCGCCCCCGCTGGCTTCCCCCTCCTCAGTCGGAGTCTGAGCGCCATTGGGCATTGAGTATAGCTCGGTAAGAGCCTGGAAATATCAAAACAGAGCTCAATCGACTAAATCACAGAGACACATTCGACAGATATACAATGGAAAGCAGAGCAAATGTACCTTGTCTGGAACGCTATTGTGGTCAAGTGGAGAAATCCTCCGGGATCCGCGAGGGTTGTCTTTGTTCCCAGTGATCGCGGCCATCCACCTTTCCACTATGGCGTCGTCGACTGCCTCCGGGTTGACGCGAGTATCGTCCTCGGTGCCGCAGTACAGCCACATACAGTGACTCCGAAACTGAAGCGGCTGAATTCTCCTCCGAAGGAAAACCTCCAAGAGATCCATGCCAGTCACACCGTCCCGAACCAGCTGTACCACGCGATCCATCAGCATCTTCACATTGGCTCTCTCTTCTGGAACCACCTTCAGAGAGGAGGGTCTGTTCACTCGACTCATGGTGAATGGAGGAAGACCACTCGACTGTCCTGGCGTCGACTCGTTCTGGCAGTAGAACCAGGTCGACTGCCAGCCCCTGACCGAATCGGGAAAAGACATAGCTGGGAAGGTGCTCTTATTCCTCAACTGGATCCCTAGGCCCCCGCACATCTGAACCACTTGGGTCTTCTCGTCACCAGGGCTTGCTTTCTTCACAGTCTAGGAGCGGCATGTGAAGATGTACTTGAACAAACCCCAATGCGGTCGGCAGCCCAAAAAGTTCTCGCACATGGACACAAACGCAGCAAGATACGAGATGGAGTTTGGAGTAAAATGATGGAGCTGGGCTCCGAAGAAATTCAGAAAACCCCGAAAGAAAACACTCGGCGGCAGCGAAAATCCTCGGTCGACATGGGTGGCCAGGAGCACGCACTCACCCTCTTCTGGCTGAGGCTGCCACTCTTGGCCAGGAAGCCTCGCGGCGCCGTGGGGGATCAACCCATCGTTGGCCATATCGAGGAGATCCTTCTCCTTGATGGTCGACTGGATCCAATCTTCCTGGACCCAGCCCTTCGGCAAGTGGGATCTCGACGAGGAGCCTCCGCGGCTGGTAGATCTCCCCTTCGCCTTCTCGGTCGCCGACGCCTTCTCCGCCGCCGACGCCTTCTTCGCACGCTCCAGCACCGCCGTCTTCTCTTTGCCCATGGCCGCCGGCGGAATGCGCAGGAGAGGAAGTAGCAGGAGCAGCAGCGCTTGCAGAGGGCGGAGACGAAGAGAGCAGAGGGGGAAGAACGGGGTACTGTGCAGAAGCCCCCGCGAGTCGCATTTATAGCATCCCTTCCGAGTGGATGACAGGTGGACCCGAACAATCTAATCATATCCCGAAACAGTTGCACTGCGCGATACGTGGCAGAAAAAGCGGCGCGGAGATCGAGGCGTCCCTGTTATGTCCCATCCGAGCGCCGCAGTCTGTTCCGCTTCGCGCGCTTCCCCAAATTTCGTATCCCGCGAGATCCGCGAGCGATAGATCGGTCTGTCAAGTGCGAGATTTCCTGTGATCCATCGCTCGGGAATGGCAAAGTAAAAGAAGGTCACTCGACTAAAGAACAAGAATGGATCGAGTCGACTGAAGAAAAGTCGCTTGTCATCAACGGAGAAGATCTTGATCCAAGACAATACTCAGCCAGTATGCAAAAGACAATCGGAAACAATGTCAACTCCTCCTTCACTCAAGCCTCAATCCATTCGGGGGCTAATGATGGATTCATGTACCTAGGGTAGGGTCATAGGCCTGACCTAAACGTCCTACCCTAGGACATTCTTAGAAGACGTCATCTTCCAGTCGACCAGAGAGGGACTCACTCGACTGGTCTGGAAGGACTCGACCATGGAAGACTCACTCGACCATGAAGACTCACTCGACCACCAGAAGGTTAGAAGGCACTCCGTAGCGCAACGGCTTGCTATTGAATAGACTTAATGATAATTAAGGCACTTATGAGGGGCGTTACCAGTAACGCCCCAGGCTTAATGTACTTTAACCTCTCCATTATGTGGGCTGGGAGGGGTCTTGGCGCACTCTATATAAGCCACCCCCCTCCACAGATAGGGGGGTTCGCACTCTTGTAATACCCATATTCATAATCCACTCGACCGCCTCAGGGCTCCGAGGCGTAGGGCTGTTACTTCTTCCGAGAAGGGCCTGAACTCGTACATCACGATCTTCACAAGTACTCCATAGCTAGGACCTCGCCTCTCCTTACCTACCCCCTATTCTACTGTCAGACTTAGAACCACGACAGCTGACGCAACCTGAATTTTCCTTTTCGCTGTCATGTTCATTCGTTTCAGATTCAATTTGATATGTGATCTGTTCATTTGCAGGGTGCTGGATTGGTAGTCCTCCAGAGTTGCTGGGAAGAAGAAGATGGGTAAGCTCCTCTTTTCAGATATGGAAATGATAAATCATATAACTGTTTGCAGATATATTTCAGTTCACCCGTAACAGATTCTGATATATTTTTCTGTATGTGACATATAACCATATTCTTATTTCACTACTAATATTACTGCCTAATTCTACATATCAGTTGTATCGCGCTACTCTGTTAATACTCTAGATTCTGGAGGACCTTCTGTTTTTAGGTTATTGTTATCTTCCAGCCTTTATCATACATTCTTCTTATCCAATTGTATTGATACCAAAAATAATTGAGAAAGCATGAAATGGAATATATTGTTTTTGATGGACTGAACTATAAGGGGAGTATTTTCTGATGGAACATGTGCTTTATCTTAGTATCAACCATCAAAGGTTTATTGCGACTGATAGAGAAGAAAAGGCATGCCATAATATCATAAGCCTGATGTAAACACAGATATTGTTCTGTTTCAGCTTCTGTAAACGCTTCGAATTCCAAAACTCTGCTACCTCTGAGTGACTATACACATGTATACATTCAGTAGAAAACTCTGCTACCTCTGAGTTATATTGATAATGCGCGTAATTGGTAGTAGCTCTGCCTAGGGTGGATGCTTGCTACTGACTGGGGGCAGCAACAGTGTGCATTCGTGCTGGCTCTTCCTCCCCCAATTACAATTTACAGTGGTTGAAATTGGGGGAACCTGGGCTGCTTTTGCTGTTGGTTGGGAGGACGAGCTGCACCGCGCATTCGTGTTACCCCCCAACCCCCCACCCCCACCCCCATTATTTTTGTGGTTGAGCTGGGGGGACTAGACAGTGGTTTGTGTTCTGCTTTTAGATCCTGGGTACCAATGTATTTATATTTAGTATATTAAAATTGATTTTCACCTTCTCAAGTTAAATTGTTATTACTTTTAGGCACCTCCTTCGCCCAGCCGCTCATTTGGGATCCAGCTGCAGTCCTCGCCGCCACCTTCTCCTTCTCCCAGCTGGCCGCCCCCTTTCTTTGCAGCTTGACATAAAGATTAGCATGTGTGTGTGTCCTGCAGCTCGAGAGGGACAAAATAGGAGGTCACCATGAAATGTCGAAAGAGAAAGAGAGGCCGTAAGAGTGGATCATTCATTTGTCATTGGTTTCTCATCACTTATCCAATACTTTCTTTGTTGCTATCTTCTGATGATATACTGACTTGCAATATCTACATTCTCAATATGTAAATACGCAAGGGAGTGGATACCAGTATATTACTCTTTCCGTCCATATAATCAGATGGTTGTCTGTCAATTTTATAAAATTCTTTGGATTTGCTCAATATGTGTCATGTACCTAGGACCATTCACTCCAATGTGGTATGAGAACATTTATTTTCTAATTGTTCTTGGTTTGATGTCAAGGCGTACTCATTCTTGAAATCTATGTGGCTTTTTCAGAAACACTATGTTCCAAGAAGTTTATTCAAGAGAGCTGGGCATATAGGTCCGTCATGACTGGCAATGCCCTACAGGTCCGTCTCCGTCTCAATCTCGACCTCCTTGTGGACTGAAAGCTGATGCCATGTCTTTTATGTGATTTGATGCCTCTGGTTCTTCCATGATATATTTTATTTGCTGTCTTGAAGGACGGCTTGGTTGATGCAATCCGTGTATCCCTCACGGATCCACTTGGAACTCATGCTGCAGACCATCAATTAGGTGTGGTAATGACCTTCTCCTTTCCTGAGGATTTCATTTTCCTCTTCTTTTTAGTTGCTATACTGTAATGGTGTTTTATCAGTGGTGCTTTGCCTTATCTATTGCTATATATTTATCCTTTTGAATACTGTGTGACCTGCTAATTTAGACATTGTCAGTACATCTATTATTTTTTGGCTTATATCTATATTAGTTAAGATGGTTCATGTAGTTTCGTGGCATTTTTATTTTTCTTCTTCGGATCTGTTGTACTTTGTAGCTGAAATTTCATTATGTATGAATGAAAAAGAACGGGAATAAGCAGACCATGTGTATAAATATCACTAACTACTGATACTTTGCATCAGTTATCTAGAAGTAATTCATGTTGTACCCTTAGGATCAAAGTATAGGTTGTTTTCGTCCAAAGAAATGCATTATAGATTTACCAATTATGTGCTTACAATCTGAAATAGGCTAACCAGCAGAAAAATTGGTTCGATTATGATATTATTGTTCAATCCAAAGAAATGCATTATAGATTTACCAAGTATAAGTAGTATACTCTCTAGAAGTTTGGCACCGCCCATTTTTTGTCATTTAAGTGTTCTATAGTGTTATGCTCCTGTAGTAACCATTTGGTTTTGATGGCAGGATAACCATACTCAAGTCTGGTAGTGCGATGGCTCCTGTAGAACTAATCTCTGCACAATTTGTTTCAATGAGCACCCAGGTAATTCAGATGCTCCATTTGATTCTTGGACACTCTCCCTGCTGCTCATTTCACAACTACGTCTCCATCATAACTTCAAGCTGTTGTTTTCAAACAGTAAGGGAGAACGCTACTGATACAGTATATATTGGACATTGAATTGGTGCTCCATGGAGCCAGGGCACCATGATTTATACACAAATCCAAACCAAATTTGGGTATACTTTTTCTGGAAATTTTAGTTCTGGGGTATAATACCTGATTATTATAGAATTCAAGTACTCTACATCTGGGATATTGCTGTGTATATCTATTTCTGCATACCATACTGCTTGTATATAAAATCAACATATATCTGCAGTCAAACAATCATTAGAAAAAGTAACTGCAATTTGGCTTTAGTACAAATATTTCACATACATGCGCCTTAGTTCTATGTAATGCTTTGTTGTTCTCTAAGGTATCCTCCTATCTTTGATGGAAGTAGTAGCATTTTTCTGGCAGAGCTAATGGCAGTGCTGCATGTTAATCAATGTAAACCCTAGAGAATCATGTAATTAAGGATAGCCATTGTTATTGTAATCGTAGATTGATCCTAATGGGATCCCGTACATCTCGATGTAATCTTGATGATCAAGTATCGTCCAGTATATATTCATGGCAAGGCCCAACGGGCAAATCACGGCAAACAATCATGTTTAGCTCTGCTTTCTCTTGCCGTCAGCTGCCCCACGTGTGTCGCGCTCGTGGACGGCTGTTGCGTGCATCCTGATTGTGGCTTCTGATAGTTTTTTCTAATTTTATCAGTGGTGTTTCCTGACCTGTTCTATTACTTATATCTTCATGCTCCTTGACGTCAGAAAGTATTTTCTTACTTTTTTAGTTTATAGTCTATGCACCTTTGCCAGATGGAGCACCACTTTGTCTAGGTATTTATTTGTTTTAAATTCAGCATTAGTTATAAATTAGTATTCAACTTATCCCTATTTTTATTTCCTACATGAGAAGGTAGTTTCAGGGAATGATTTCTGAATTTGGCAAAACGTTGATGGCTATATTATTTCAGTCTAAAAAGTGTACCATGCTATCCGCGGAACTTACTTTCAAGTATAGATAGATATGAACAGTGAACAGATCTATACCACACCAGCTTATTCACATTAAATGTTATTTTCATATTTAATTGATGAGCAGTACGCGTGTGTCTGGCTATGTCAACTCTCTTGCTGAAAGTACTTTCTTTTTTGTTTAGTGGGTTTTTGTTTCCCTTTGGAAATGACAGTAGGTTTTTTATTTTGCAACAGTTAATGAAATTTAAGACCTGAAGACTGCTGCCCATACAACGATGAAGATGCCATCTCCAACTAGAACAGCATCAGCCTACTTGGACATCGACTGGTTGCCAGTTGAACCAGCAACCAGCAGCCGACATTAGCGATTCAGGTCATCTGCCACACTCGCATAAATGCATCCAGGGTGTTCAACTGTAAATGAAATGCACATTTTGGTTGATATAAACTATTGAACTCCTTGTCTTCAATGATGCTAAGCTCCCTAGAATCAGTTTTGGGACAGAGGGAGTACCATAAGAGTTGACCGTTCCTTCTTAGGATATAGCATTCAGACCACCTTATTTCCTCTTTGATAAGCTTACAAGAACAATCTTCAGCCTTTTATTTAACTTAATAGAAGAACAATCAGTATGCCATCTATCCGAATTTTGTATAGTGCCTAAGTTCATGAGCTAATTCTAATATTATTTATAGATCTTTCGTATTATCATCAGGTTGATGAAGCCTGTCAAGTATTGTCCACTACTAATTGCATTAGCTTTGCCTCAGAACTTGGAAAGAGAAAGTAGAGTTATCAATACTGATTATCTATAAGGTACCGTAGATATCGATGTTTCCAGAGCATCGTTTCCAATTGTCTGCTGTCACATTGTGTTTATGAGCAGATACAACATCTCCTGTAACACTTATTCTTAAACTTGCTGATATGAACTACTTGGCTATATTTATAGAATTTATGTCTTCATGTTTTGTACTACTCAATGCAAATCAGTTGTCCTCGGCAAACATTGTGCCTTGCTTTTGGTAGAAATTTTGCTTTTATGATCTGTAGTGAAATTGTTGTTATCCTGGTTCAAGGTAGAGAAGAAGAAGAAGAAGAAGAAGAAGAAGAAGAAGACTTATGTTGTTGTTGTTGTTGATCTGAATTGGAGGCTTTGTTGGTGATGAAGAGTCTATTGATCTCCGTTGCCTCCTCTCCGCTTGTTGTTTTGAGGACACAGTATTTTGATTCAATTTAGCTAGCTCGGAGCAGAACTGTACCCATGTATTCCTTTTGTTCGTCCGGAAATACTTGTCGTAGAAATGGATACAAATGGACGTTTTTAGAACTAAAATACATTCATTCCTTTGGACTTGGACGGAGGGAGCAGTAACTTTATACGTCCACTATTTATTTTTCTGTGTGCCCAGCCCACACATAGAAATTGTGCAAAATTGGTTGAGTGGCGAAAACTATGACAAGGAGGCGGTGTAGAGGAGAGGAGTAGTATTTATGGAGTAGTAGTAATTATAATTATTGTTTCTCAATGAGTCAATCCATCCGTCCATCACGCTGCGCTGCTGGGGAGGTTGCATTGCATCACGGGGAGTAGTAGTACTGTTTGGCTGGCGCGTCTCCTCGGTAGTAATCGATTACTTGAATGCATGCATGACGCGTCGGTAATTGCACGCATTCATGCTTTTGTCGCGTGTGCGTGGTCAAAACATACAATGACAATTTTCGCCAAAAAAAAAGAAACATTTCCTATGCGTGCACAGTCAGCAACGACGATCCATTTCCTAAAAAAAAACGACGATCGTCTGGGGGAGGTTGCATTCCTTGCTTTATTTTGGACGGCGCGTCTCGTCTCGTCTCGGTAAAATAACCCAATTCAATTCCTCGGTAATCGATCAGAAAAAGAAAGCTTTAGTTTGGACGGCGCGTCTCGGTAAAATATAATCAATTCTGACGCGTGACGCGTCGCTTTCCATGCTTGCTGCTTGGCTGGGGGAGGTTGCATCTGGGGGAGGGAGGTCCTGAAATCGGATCGAAACTCTCGCGGTCTCGCTAGTGAGACCGGAGACGCATCGCCATCGCCACCAGAAAAGAATCCACCTCTGCTCTGCTCTGCTTGTTAAAGATTCTTTCCGTCCGGAGACGCCTCGTCACGCTGTTGCTGGATGGATCACCGTCCTTCCCTTCCCTGGTGGCAATCAGGTTCTTTAAGCCCAGCAGTCCGCGTGGTGGCACCGGCACGACGCCCGTCGTCGTTCCTCTATGGACGGATGGAGGAGGATGTGTGCCGCGCTAAGGCCCGCCGGACTCCGGCCCGCCTGGAGCCCAGGTACGTGAGTGAGCCCTGGACGCGGACGCGGATGCGGATGGAGGAGGATGTGTGCCGCGCTAAGGCCCGCCGGACTCCGGCCCGCCTGGTGCCCAGGTACGTGAGTGAGCCTGGTCCATCTCCCGTTCTCAATCCCTCTCAAGCCCCTAACCCTAGCCGCGCCTGTGTACACGGAGGGAGGGCATGGGAGTCAATTGCGCACCTCCCCCACCAACCCTAAAACCTCTAATCCCCACACCACACCACACTCCCAAACCCACGCTCCTCCCGCACCACAGTCCCGACTCCGTCCCTTCCATTCCCTTCCTCCGGGCGAGCAAGCAGACGGCAGATCTGCTCTCCTCTCGTCTCCTCCCCTTCCCCTCCCCCTCCTGGTAAGCAGCAGCCTTCGCCTTCCCCCGCTCCGATCCATTGATTGCTGCATCCGCCTCCCCTCCCCCTCCTGGTAAGCAGCAGCCTTCGCCTTCGCCTTCCAACGCATTTATAATAAACAGTTTTACCTTTGTTATTAAAACTCATTTTCTCCACGAATAGTCTTATCTGGTACAATTTTATATTATATGCAGCAAAACTATTTTTTTGAGGTAGCAAAACTAAACATATCAAAAAATACTTTTGCTGGATATAATATACTAAATATTTAATTTTATCACTGATATGATGTAATACACATATAATAAATATAAGGGACCCTTAAATACAAAGTATACATTGTACAAAATGACATTAGTTAATTTTCTTCAGATAATGCCTCTTCTAAGTCATTGGCTAGGACTTTAGTGTTTTTATGTAGTGGAAAAGGAAGAAAGTTGCATGTATTTGTATATTAATTATTCCACTAAAATTAAAATTATATGTATGAGCTTGTATCTATTTTAGTTTTTTTAAATATCGTGGCTTAGAGCTCTAAAGGATACAGAGGGTTCTAGACTGCATGGTTGTTTACTCTAGGTGTAAGTAAGTAAAAGTTGTAGTTTCTAGCCTAAGAAAGTTGGTTGTGTTGCTACTATGTCTCTGACCAAGTAGTGTACAAACATGCATGGGAATACAAAAGGGACTTGCACTCTCTTGGAAAAAGAAGCGACATATATAATGACTTGAATCTATACCTAGTAATAAGGAGAGGTGCGTTTCTGTGAATTTTTTGGTCTGTCCACCGCTTTCAGATTTTATTTTTATCCGAGGTGGTACTAACATTTTGTGCATTTGCCCGCTTAATTTTTTGGGTCTGGCCTTAACATGCACTGTAGCAAAAAATTTCATCCGTCCAGGCCGTGTTTAAAAAACTATTGGCAAATACACGCCCAGGGTGTGCCCAATTGAGCCATCTCGGAAGCATTATGGTAATATGTTAGTTTTAACTGCACTAGTAAAACTGCGAAAAACAGAAGCAGGTTTTGGAAACATTTTCGTTAGGTTTTTAGGTTCTCTCGAAGGCGATTTGTTGCCACCGTCGAGGTTTATCTAGCCTAGCCGGTCCAACTGATTTTTCTTTTCGAGCTCACCTTTGGGAGATCCCAATATCAAAACTCGGCCTTGATCGAACTTCTAGCATGTGAGAGGTGATTTAGGGTTCCTGCAACAACCGATCCAGAAACTGTTGGGTTAAGGTTCAAGATGTCCGCGGTAAGGTCAGCGGCGGCAGAGGAGTCGATCATGGGGTCTGCAGCTGAGTTGGAGAAGTTGATGGCGGAGCTAGAGCCCCGCGAGGAAGATTGATGACCCACAAGTATAGGGGACCGCAACAGTCTCCGAGGGTAGTATTTCACCAAGATGTATTGATTCGACACAAGGGGAGCAAAGAAATATTTATAAGCTTTAGCAGTTGAGTTTTCAATTCAACCACACCTGAGAAGTCACTTTCCTTGCAACAATTTATTAGTAGCACAGTAGTTTGATAATAGTGGAGGTAGCAGTAGTAACAGTAACATAACAGTAGCAGTAGTTTTGTAGCAATTGTAACAACAACAATAATAGTGATTCGAGCGAATATAATATTATGAAAAGTGAAGGCATGAAGTAGCGATGGATATTTGGATGATATTGATCATGTAACAGTCGCAATCTAGAGCGGTACACAATAGCTGCAATTCATCAATCATATGTAGGCATGTATTCCATATATAGTCATATGTGCTTGCAGTAAGAACTTGCATGACATCTCTTGTCCTACCACCCATGGCAGCGTGGTCCTATTGGAAACTACGAGTGATTAAGGTGCTCCTCTTAATGAAGAACTGAAACAATGCATTAATACATAGTGAATACATGAACTCCTCAAATTACAGTCATCCCCGAAGAGTATCCCAATTATTATCACCTTGGGGTCTACGGTTGAGAACAATATCAGGTGCATATAACTTGTAGATATGATCAAGAAATCAAATATATTCATGAAAATACAATAGGTTTAGATATGAAATCATGGCACTCGGCCCCTAGTGACAAGCATTAAGAATAGCAAATTCATAGCAACATCAATCTCAGAACATAGTGGATACTAGGGATCAAGCCATAACAAATTGACTCGATTACATGACAAATCTCATCCATCTCCATCTACCTCTAGTGTGCCTATAATGAAATTACTCACTCCCGGTGGTGAACATCATGAGGTTGTCGATGAAGAAGGGATGGTGATGATGGCAGCGACGAATCCCCCTCTCCGGAGCCGCGAACGGGCTCCAGAACAGCCCTCCCGATGAAGAACAGGAGGTGGTGGCTGCTCCGTATTGTAAAACGATGTAATTCCTTCTCTCTGCTTTTTTCTCGGGAAGACGGGACTTATGGACTTGGAGTTATGGCAAATGGATGTTTGTGGGTTCCACAAGCTCCGGCGGCACGCCCCCCGGGAGGGTGGGGGTTGGGAGGGGGCACCCAGTGAGCTTGTGGCTCCTAGGTGCCCCTCCGATAACTCTTTGCGCCCGTATTTTTTTATATATTCAAAAACAAATCTCCGTAATTTTTCATTCAATTCCGAGAACGTTTTATTTCAGCACAAAAAAACACCATAGTAGGTCTGCTAAAAACAACGTCGGTCCGGGCTAGTTTCATTCAAATCATGCAAGTTAGAGTCCAAAACAAGAGTAAAAGTGTTTGGAAAAGTAGATACCTTGGAGATGAGGATAGGCACATAAGTTTCCGAGGCCACTTCGAAGACGGGGACATGACTTCTTGAGGCCTTAGGGGCAATCGCATAAGTGGAAAGGGAGACCTGTAGAATAAGAAAGTAAAGCCTCATAAGGATAATGTAAGGATATGCAGAAGTTCACAACGAAAACGACACTTACATGGCAGGGTTGTGCGCTGTCCCGTCAACGGGTCGGTGGACGGCCGACCCGGTTTTTTCCAGTTCCATTGAGGAATTGAGCTAATCCTTTGACGATTCGATCAACGGACTTTGATAGAAGGAGTATAAGTTCTCTAAGTCAAAATAGCATCGACGAGGATCGTTTCCGGGAGGAAGCGCAGGGAGCACTGTCCACACTTGAGGAAACTAGAATGCCTGGGTAATCGACGATAACAGCCACCTCGGCACTGCTACTTGTGAGCTGCGTTGGGATTTCATCGAAGAAGAGAGGATGAAGCAGTACAGTAGAGATAAGTATTTCCCCCAGTTAAGAACCAATGTTATCAATCCAGTAGGAGAAGCACACAGAACCTCGTTAGCAGCACCTACACTCACAAAAGCAAATACTTGCACCCAACGCAAACCAGGGGGGTTGTTAATCCCCTCGACGGTTAATTGAAAGGATCAAATCTCGTAGTGATAGATAGAGAGATCAAAACACAAAATAAAAAGACGGTAAGCAAATTGCAGCAAGGTATTTTTGGATTTTATATATGATAAAAGATAGACCCGGGGGCCATAGTTTCCACTAGAAGCTTCTCTCTTGGACATAGCATACAGTGGGAGAACAAGTTAGTATTGGGCAATTGATTGAAAAGTGCATAGTTATGACGAGTGGAATGATCATGTATATAGGCATCACGCCCGAGACAAGTAGACCGACTCTTGCCTGCATCTACTGCTATTACTCCACCCATTGACCGCTATCCAGCATGCATCTAGGGCATTAAGTTCATAAAAAATGAAGTAACACCTTAAACAAGATGACATGATGAAGACAAAGTAAACCCACTCAATATGAATAAACCCCATTTTTTATCCTTAATATAAACGATACAAATACGTGTCATGTCCCTTCCTGTCACTGTGATTGAGCACGGCAAGATCGAACCCATCAAAAATCACCTCTCCCATTGCAAGATAAATCAATCTAGTTGGCCAAACCAAACGTGTAGATCGAAGAGAAATACAAAGCTATAACAATCATGCATATAAGAATTCAGAAAATACTCAAATGATATTCATGAATAATCTGATCATAAACCCACAATTCATCGGATCCCAACAAACACACCACAAAAGAAGATTACATAGAATAGATCTCCAAGAACATCAAGGAGAACATTATATTGAAGATCAAAGAGAAGAAGAAGCCATCTAGCTATTAGCTATGGACCCATAGGTCTTAGGTAAACTACTCACGCATCATCAGAAGGGCAACAAGGATGATGTAGAAGCCTTCGGTGATCGGTTCCACCTCGGGCAGAGTACCGGAGAAGGCCTCCAGATGGGATGACGGAAGAACAGAGGCTTGCGGCGGCAAAAACATTGTTTCGGGTGGCTCTCTGTTGTATTGGGAATATTTCAAAATTTATAAAAGCGGAATTAGGTCAAGAGATGCCACGAGGGGCCCACAAGCCTGGGGGTGCCCACCTCGGGGCATGCCTGGCAGGCTTATCACTCCCTCGTGACTCTTCCGTTCTTCTCCCGAAGCTTCTAGGGTCCCTTCTGGTCGAGATAAAAATCCTCAAAAAGTTTTGTAGCGTTTGGACTCCATTTGGTATTGTTTTTCCGAAAATCCAAAAACAAGCAAAAACAACAACTGGCACTGGACACTAGGTTAATAGGTTAGTCCAAAAAAATGATATATGTGCATATAATAGCATAATAAACATCCAAGATTGATACTGTAATAGCATGAAAGAATAAAAAATTATAGATTCGTTGGAGACGTATCAGGAACCATCATCGCTCCTAATAAAAGACCCTTTCCTTGAAGATGAGGGCTATTTCCAGGTCCTCAGCATAGCCAAGGTCATCATCCCAGATATAGTTTTCTGGTTGCAGAATGGGTGGAAGTACTTCCCCATAACGGATGAACGCGTTGTTGAAGAGGCTGGACTCCTCGGGCCATAGGCACGACCATCACATTAAAAACGGTAAGCTTGTGGCGGCCGAGGCAAGTAACTTGAGCGGCCAGCCGGGACACCTCGGTGTCATCCACCTTGGATGGACTTCTAGGCCGCCAGTTGAATGGCTTCTTCAGCGGGGCATGTAAGAAGGGGGGAAGCCCCTGTCGAATAGGATCTTCTAGTGGTACGTCCGCAATATAAAACCACTCGGTCGACCACATCTCTGAACCCTCATTAGGGGTGCCAGGAAGATAATTCGCCCCAGCAATCCTGCATACCTCGGCATCTCCAACTTCAAAAATTGTGTCGTCTAGGAGCAAGGAATTAAAGAAAAATACTTCCACCACAACCCAAAGTGGGCTTCACAGCCAAGGAAGGCCTCGCAAAGAGTTACGAAGCCCAATATGTGGAGGATGGCATTGGGCATGGGGTAGTGGATATGGATCCTATAAAACACTAGAAGGCCCATAAGGAAAGGGTGCATGGGAAAGCCTAGTTCTTGAACGAGAAAGGGAATGAAGCAGATTCCAGTAACCTCCCGGTGCTGCGGTATATGTCCGATCTTACCCGGAACCATTCCGATGTCCAAATATAGTCGTCCAATATATCGATCTTTATGTCTCGATCATTTCGAGACTCCTCGTCATGTCCGTGATCATATCTGGGACTCCAAACTACCTTCGGTACATCAAAACACATAAACTTATAATACCGATCGTCACCTAACGTTAAGCGTGCGGACCCTACAGGTTCGAGAACTATGTAGACATGACCGAGACTCATCTCCGGTCAATAACCAATAGCGGAACCTGGATGCTCATATTGGTTCCTACATATTCTAGAAGATCTTTATCGATCAAACCGCATAACAACATACGTTGTTCCCTTTGTCATCGGTATGTTACTTGCCCGAGATTCGATCGTCGGTATCTCAATACCTAGGTCAATCTCGTTACCGGCAAGTCTCTTTACTCGTTCTGTAATGCATCATCCCGCAACTAACTCATTAGTCACATTGCTTGCAAGGCTTATAGTGATGTGCATTACCGAGAGGGCTCAGAGATACCTCTCCGACAATCGGAGTGACAAATCCTAATCTCGATCTATGCCAACTCAACAAGTACCATCGGAGACACCTATAGAGCACCTTTATAATCACCCAGTTATGCTGTGATGTTTGGTAGCACACAAAGTGTTCCTCCGGTATTCGAGAGTTGCATAATCTTATAGTCATAGGAACATGTTTAAGTCATGAAGAAAGCAATAGCAACATACTAAATGATCAAGTGCTAAGCTAACGGAATGGGTTAAGTCAATCGCATCATTCTCTAATGATGTGATCCCGTTAATCAAATGACAACTCATGTGTATGGCTAGGAAACTTAACCATCTTTGATTCAGCGAGCTAGTCAAGTAGAGGCATACTAGTGACACTCTGTTTGTCTATGTATCCACACATGTAATAAGTTTCCGGTTAATACAATTCTAGCATGAATAATAAACATTTATCATGAAATAAGGAAATAAATCATAACTTTATTATTGCCTCTAGGGCGTATTTCCTTCAGGACCATCCTGGGCGCCCGCCTGAGCTCCAAGAAAGCACCCTTCTCCTCCGACTGATGCACCCTTTTTGCCTTTCCGATGAGAGGCACAGCTGGACATAGGAAATATACGAAGGAAGAATATGCCTCCGAGACTCCCGGCAATCCGATTAGCGGGCTGCCGGACATGCGGAAGACAAAAGGATCCGCCGCGGCCGGCCGTAAATAGTGTAGTATGCGCGGGCCACTAGGAAGAAAGCCCACTATATTTGCACTCACGGCCCAGTATAGCGTCAACCCCTCGCTGTATTGCCATGGATTGGGCGGGCCGCGGCCCTTTTTCGTAACACATAGCTCCGCCGGTGAGTGTGGTGGAGTGGAGCTCCGCGTGACCGTATGTGCACATACTTTTAGTTTTTTAGTTGAAAAAATGTCCAAAATATAACCATTTTTGTCCCGTTTGTATGAAATCCGGCCTTGTTTGCACGAATTTCATCTGATTTGTTGAAAAAGAGTTTGAAAGGTATGCGGCTACGGTTGGATGGCTTATCCGTGTCCACGTACGCGATGCGAGAGGAAATTTGAGAGTTGAAGTTGGAGATGGCCTTAGCTCCTTTTGTCAAGACCATGATTATGTTGCTCCCAAATAGGAGTATTATAGCCTTATAGGTGTATAATAAATTAAGCATCGTCAGGAACGAAATGGTCATCCTAGAGCACAGACTTGAAGTCGTACCCGTTGAGGTTGATGTAAACCCCTGCCTGCAGAGACCGTGGGAACACCAGCCTCGTCTTGCTTGTTAAAAATTTCCTATCGCTGGCCACGTCATCGACTATTTTTCCTAGAGCACAGACTATTTTTCATTCAATCTTATCAACGACTGCTTCCATCTTGGCGCTGGCCACGTCGACGCGTCGGAATCCTATCGCTGCCGACGCACGTAGGCATGGGGAGTATACTAGTTTGTATTCAGGAGTAAATAAAAATTATATAGAAAGCAAAAGTTGTTTGTTAGTTGCGGGGTCCACCAGGACAGCTGTTCGCTCATGATTGGAGCCCGACCCGATTTCTTGGGTGGTTGCGTGCGTCCATGGTGTGTGTCCTTGAGACTTGAGTAGTAGTACTCCTAGATGAGTAGAAGCAGAGCAGGCAAGCGCCAAGCGGCCAGTCCAGTCGACGACGGCGTGTGGTCCAGACCATCCATCACACTTGACACCGATGTACGCGCGCGTCCCTCCCGACTAGCCTCGCCGACAAGGACCTTTATCGCGGTGATCGAGGACACGGCGCGGAACTACTTCACGGTTACATGTCCATCGACGATCGATGAACCAGCTCTACGAGTATGGCGGCTTCGTGCTCCTGCTCACGCTCAGGCTCAGGCTCAGTGGCAGCGGCAGCGGGCTCCTCCTGGCCGGCTTGCATCAAGACACCCGACCCACACCGTGCGCAATGAATCCCACGCACGGCCTGTGCAAGAGGAAGTTTAGCTGGAGGTTTGCGCCAAGGTGACCGTACGTCGCAGCAGAGCAGAGCAGCGTGCTCAAGAACCCTGCACAAGGTGGAGGCCGCCGCGGGGATGCATTGCAGTTCCCCTGGGTGTCCGGACGGTGCATATCTTCTCCCTGCTCAGCGGCGAGCGGCGGATCGCGTGCCACCTGGACCCGGCCGCGCATCCTGGTCGCAGAGGCTGAGGTGCAAGGGAGCCCGCCCCGCCACGGACGGCGTGACCGGGGTGCAGTCCAAGAGCGCCAACTGGAGCTTGTGCTGCACGGCGCACCAGATGAGATGGGCACCTGACACGCGCCGGAGCGGCTACCCGACTCCACGGTGCCTGCCTGCGGGTTGCAATTGCAAGTGCGGGACACAAGGACCGGTGCGCGCAATCGCAATGGTGACGCGATGCCGTGATTGCTTTGCTTGCATCGGCCGAGGTTGTCAGACGGAGCAACGTGATCCCAAGGTCAAAAGCAACGTCAAGTCTGTTTTAACCCTGGGAACGTAGAGGGCGACGCAAAACCTTTTCTTCATCCCGGCTGCCTTTGACCTTTAGATCGTATCCAAACACGGGATTCCTACGTGGCTTGGGAAATGACGGGATTGGGGTGACTTAACTACCTGCATGTGGGTCCCATGGTTGCCAGGCTTGTTCTGCGGACGGACATTTACGGGGGTTTCACGGAGTTTCCTTCAAAACTAATCACTGCTCCCCCTGATTTTCAGGCGGGGGTGGGGCCCTCCACTTTATTTGATCCAATCAAAAGATCATAGCTAGGCCTCTCCGTTGATCCCGTAATAGCCATGCCCGTGTGTGTAGCAAAGCCGACGACCACTGGGTGCGCTCCCTCCCTCGACGTGAATCAGCGCAGTGCTGAGGCCTCCGTCGCCTCCATCAAGTGATCCAAGGCATGCGTTGCTCGCCACAAGGATCTGTTTTTTTTTCCTACCCACAAAAAAAAAAGATCATGCCGCCAGCATGGAGTCCAAGATCGGCGATATGGTGTCTGGTGGAGCTTGAGGATGATGACGCCGCCGACACCAACTGGTCGCGCAGCGTGCAGTTCGACCAATGCATAAGCATTACGGCGGCGCCGCCGACCTTCGCCACGACGCGCTCGACAACCTGCAGGTCAGTGTGTACAGCCGGACCTTTGGGCAGCTCATGGAGGTCGGTTTGAACTCACCAGCACGTCGGAGTACCGTCTTTCAAGTAATGGCGGCGTCCAGTGTGAGAATTGTGTGTCTTCGGGAGACAAAACTAGAAGTGATCTCTAGTGATGTTGTAAGGCAACGTCTCGGCAATATATTTGAGAATTTTTACTACGTCCAGCTATATCTGACCATGGGCCGGGAGGGCCGGGCTTGGGCTGGGCCTAAAAAAGCCCATGGCAGAAAACTGAGGCCCGGGCCCTCCCAGGCCCTACCATCGGGCCTACCCTTTTCAAGCCCAAGCCCGACCCATCTGGTAAAAAGCCCTGAAAAGCCTTTAGGGCTTAGGGTCGTGGGCCGGGCCTCTTCCTTAAAATGCCAATATGCCAAGCCCAAGCCCGCCCAAGCCCTACCGGTAGGCTCAAAACTCAGGCCCAAGCCCGGCCCACGGACAAGCCCATCGGGCCTAGGCCCTGGATTTTAGGGCAGGGCCTGGGTGGGCCGACAGGGCCGGGCCTGAGATGGCCAGGACTACGTCCAGGTGATGGGTACCCATGGCGGGATCTTATTGGCATGGGATAGCTTGGTAGTTTCTGTCACGAGCCTACACCGTACGGCGAACACGCACACTACCCTAGTCAAAGCATGAAGGGGCTCCATTGTGGTGGCTCACAAGGGTCTATGGGCCACAAGGTGATGCGGTGAAAGTTGACTTCATGCAAGAGATTTGTGACGTCCAGGATTTGCATGTTGGGTCGTGGGCCTTTGTGGGAGACTACAACTTGCTTGTCAACCCGGAAGATAAGAACAAGGCCACGTTCAACAGGCAGATGATGGCCAGATTCAGAGCCCATCTCGATAGGCTTGAGCTCAAGGAGCTATACATAAATGGGAGGTGGTACAAGTGGAGTAATGAAAGGCGCAATCCCACGATGGAGAAGATCCATCATGTCTTTGTTTCCAACTCTTGGGAAGATATACGCCCCCAAAAACCTATTGACGGTTCTGGGCTCGGCGGTATGGGATCATTGTCCTCTTCTTGTGGATCTTGACGCAGAACTAGAGATGGGCCGACGTTTCAAGTTTGAAAGTTTTTGGCCCAAGGTTGAGGGATTCGTGGACACGGTCTAGCAGGCATGGCAATCCGTATCTTCCCAAGAAAACCCTTTTATAGTCCTGGATAGTAAGTTACACGCCACTGCCAAGGCCCTGCAAAGCTGGAGTGATCGTTGGATCGACAACATTCGCCTTCAACTCTCCATCGCAATGGAAGTTATTGGTAGGCTCGACGTGGCGGTAGAGAGCAGGACTCTCTCGGACCAAGAGCATGGGCTACACAAGCTACTCAAGAAAAACTGTTGGGCATCTGTTCACTTGAGAGGACGCTAGCGAGACAGCGATCTCATTTGTTTCGTCTGAAGGAAGGGGATGTGAACACTGCATACTTCCAAAAGCAAGCACGCCATAGACAAAGAAAAAACATTATCACTTCTTTACATCACAATGGTGGGATATACACGGGACAAGATAACATAGCCGAAGTGGTGGACGGATACTATGCGGATCAATTGGATCAGCCCCGGCCCGGGAAGCTTCGATTAATCTGGACATGCTTGACTTACCACCCTTTACCTCACGCATTTGGAAGAACTGTTCACGGAAGAGGAGGTGCTCAAGACCATCAAAGCTATGCCCTTCGATAAGGCGCGAGGGGCTGACGGCTTCACATACATATTCTATGTGACTTGTTGGCCCATCATCAAAGGTGACCTTATGAATGCACTGGAGCATTCTCGCCGAGGAGATGTCCGAGGTATGGCAACAATCAATAAAGCGATCGTCTCGCTACTGCCTAAGAAAGCCAGAGATGTGGATATTAAGGACTATCGGCCAATTAGTCTTGTTAGTGGACCAATCAAAATTTTCAACAAGACCCCTATGTCGAGGCTTGCAGATGATTTACCAAAACTCGTGGGGCATCATCAGAGCGCGTTTGTCGGAGGTAGATCACTACACGACAACTTCATGCTAGTGCAATGTATGGCGAGACAGGTGCACACCTTAAAAGTACCCACAATCATGTTTAAGCTGGACATCACCAAAGCTTTTGATTCACTACAGTGGCCATTTGTCTTGGAGGTTCTAAGGAGGCTTGGTTTTTGCGAAAGATGGATCTCTTGGATTTCTGGGTTGCTGGCTACCTCATCCACGAGAGTCATGGTCAATGGTGCTCCCAGAAAACCAAACCTAGCATGTCAAGGTCTAAGGCAAGGAGCCCCCCTCTTAGTCATGATCTTCATCCTATGTATAGAACCCCTTCAGGTGCTACGAAAAGAGGGTTGTTGGCACCTTTGGCGAGGTCTGGCTTGAAACAAAGGTTGTCCGTGTTTGCGGATGATGTAGTGGCGTTCTTCAAAACAAATGAGACTGAGATGAGCATGTGTGGAGCGATCTTGGGGCTGTTTGGGCAGGCTTCGGACCTGGTGGTGAACATGAGTAAGTGCGTGGCCATGTCCGTTAGATGCTCACATGATGAGATGGAGGTTGTCTCGGCATCCTTGGGCTGCCCCACTTCACCGTTTCTGTGCAAATACCTGGGTATGTCGTTGACGATCAGAAAACAAACAACGACGCAAATGCAAGGTCTGGTGGATCGAGTTTTCGATTGTCTCCCGCTTTGGAAGGCGGCCATGCTACCAAAAGACGGCTGACTCCTGCTTATCCAATCTGTGCTATGCGCTATTCCCATCCACTCTATGATAGCGTTGGAACTGCCTTCAAAACCCTGTCGGCCCTGGTAAAGATTTGCAGAGGCTTTCTGTGGTGTGGCAAAAAAGAAGCACGAGGTGGAAAACGGGGTGGTAGCTTGGGAGGTGGTCTGCACGACGAAGTGGGATGGTGGCTTAGGAATCCCCAATCTTCACTGGCTGAACAAGGCGCTACAAGCGCGTTGCCATGGCTGCAAAAGGTTGTTAAAGACAGACCGTTGAAGAAATTTCAGATCAATGTCCCCGCCGGAATCTTGCGCCCTAGTGAGGCGTCTGCATGTACGACGATCGGTGATGGGAGAGCAATGCTGTTTCGGGAGGATCGGTGGATCAACTGTCTACGGATTTGCGAGATTGCGCCATATATTTATGAAAGGATCCTGAGGAGAGTCAAGAAAAGCAGACTTGTCGCAGACGCGCTCGCGGAGGACAATTGGGCAGGGGACATTGGCCCTGACATTACCCAACATGCTTTGGGACAGTTCATACGTTTGTGGCCACGAATCTTTGCCTGGCAACTAACGAATGGGGTGGAAGATTCAGTCACGTGGGCTTGGGAAGCGAATGGTAACTTCTCGGCCTGCTCAGCATATGCGGCTAGGTACATGGGACTTCAGTTATCCCCGACGACCTCATTCACTTGGCAGTCTAAGGCACCCCTCCAATGCCCTTTTTTTTGCTTGGCCAGCACTCAAAAATCGATGCTGAACATCTGACAGGCTTGCTCGACGTGGATTACCCCATCAGGATGCATGCCCATTGTGCAAACAACAGGAAGATACTATGCAACACTTGCTAATTGACAGTGTGTTTGTCAAACAAGTTTGACACTGGCTAGGATCAATCACTGGGAGGATGGAGTTGGAACCACGGCAAAATGAAACCTCCGGTCAGTGGTGCGCCAGGCAGGACGGCAACGCGAGCCACTACCGCAAGTCTTTGCGCGCTAAATGCCTTCTCGGCAGGTGGATGTTATGGAAACATCGGAACGCCATTGTGTTTTTCTATTTGGGATCCCTGAAAATTTCCAGTTCAATGGCGTGCTCGTGTTCAAAAATTTCGGGGCCAACTAACCAAAACAAACCGCAGCAAAGCCCATCGGTCTACCCTCCAGCTAACCCTAATCCCCTTCTGCTTGCTTCTCAGCCGCCGGCGCCTCCCACCCCCCGCTCCCGCGACGGCGCCCCTTCCTCCGTCTGCACCGCCGACGCCATGTCGTTGTCGGTCGCTCTCCCGCAACAGGGCTACTACTGCCACCAGTGCGACCTCGCCATCACCATCGCCGCCCCCGCCTCCCGCGACGACAAAGTCTTCTGCCCGGTCTGCGCCGGGGGCTTCGTCGAGGAGCTCTTCGACGACGAGGAGTCCCCAAACCCCATCCCTCACCACCAGCCCCACCCGTCTCCCTTCTTCCCCTTCTCCAGCTTCCTCGACCTCCGCAACCCCAGCGACCTCGC
>NW_025228253.1:0-17100 GCF_018294505.1 Triticum aestivum | reverse complement strand
AGCCGCTACGGCACCCTGCCGGCCGCCAAGGCTGCGGTTGCCGCCCTCCCTGATGTCGCCGTCGATGGGGGGCGCCCAGCACGTCCTCCACAAGGACTGCATCCTGCCATGGCTTGACCTCCACAACTCCTCCCTGTCTGCCGCCATCTATGACCACCAGCGCCAGGCAGCTGCCGCTGCGGTAGCGGCACCTGCGTCCCCGGGTGGCGGCCCTTCGCCTAGGGTCATGGTGAGGAGGTTCAGGATCTCGTTGCCGTGGCCTCTCAGGGCCGCTTTTTGAGCTCAGCAGGCGGAGAGCAGTGACCAGGACGCTGCTGGCTATGGCGACTACAAAAACGATGGGAATGCGAGCGGTCGCTCGTATGATGATCTCGACTGAGGTGCTTGCAAGGATGAGGGGAATAGGGGGATAAGGAGGTATAACCTTTCGCCTCGCACTTGTTACTGCCTTTACATATTTATTATTTCATTATAAGGGTTGCTTGCGTGAGTCGATTGCCGCCGCACGTGCCACCAGGTTGACATAGAACATGCATTGTATGGCTTTCCATTATTACCAAATACTCCAATATCTTGATTTAGGGTTTAGTATCTACTTTATCTATCTTGCAATGCAACAACGATTGATGAGCTAAAGAGCGGTGATTGTTGTTGGGAGCTGTCAATTCGTTTTTTCTATGGGCCATACTTGCACCATAAGAAAATGTTCTATTAATTAGGTGCTCAGCCTGCAGTTGAGGTTTTCATTTATTTGTCTTGGTTCGTCGATGCCATGTGGAACACGGCTAGTTGGATTGTAGGAAAATGTTCTATTAATTAAGCATTCAGCCTCCTGTTCAAGTTTTCACTTATTTGTCTGGGCTGGCCAATGCCACGTGTGAGTGGCGGTTTTAGTTCACCCCTGTATGGCTTTCTATTGATTCCTAAATAGTTCATTGTCAACAGGGTGCTGACGATTAATGTTTATGAGTCATGCTACTTGCACTGTGTTAAGCCTGCTGTTGAGGTTTTCATTTATTTGTATGGGTTGGCCATGTCACGTGCAACACAACTAATTTTATGCTTAATTTTTTCTACGAGCCATGCTAGTTTGACTGCAGGGAAATGTTCTGTTAATTAAGTGTTCAGCCTCCAGACCGGGTTTTCATTTATGTGTCTGGGTTGCCTGATGCCACGTGTAGAAAACGACTAGAGAGTGGCGGTTTTAGTCCACCCCTGTATGGCTTTCCATTGTTACCCAATAGTTCAAATGGTCAATATCTAAATTTAGATTTAGAATTTACCTTATTTTATCGTGATGAGTTGGACAGTGGTGATTGTCAACAGGGGCTGACTATTAATGTTTTTCCTATGAGCCATGCTAGTTGCACTCTAGGAAAATTGTTCTATTAAGCATTCAGCCAGCAGTTGAGGCTTTCATTTACTTCTCTGGGTTTTGCCAATGCCTCGTGTAATAGTAAAATGGCTAGTAGTATGGTTATTACGCCATCCTTGTATAGACTACAATGTTATAGGAGCCGGTAAGAGCAAAGGTTGAATAGCGTGGATAAATCAGTACCAATGCATGAGGACCAGAGCAAGTGGCCCCAGATTTTGCGGGAATGTGTTTATTTTCTTCTTTCCAGCTCACCTTCTGACCTGAGATTCAATCTGTTTTCCTGTTTCAGCTAGGCTCTAGATCCAAAGGGCGCTGCCTCTTACAGCAGCCGGACATCTATCAAGAGGTATGGCTGATGATGGATTCATGTACCTAGGGTAGGGTCATAGGCCTGACCTAAACGTCCTACCCTAGGACATTCTTAGAAGACGTCATCTTCCAGTCGACCAGAGAGGGACTCACTCGACTGGTCTGGAAGGACTCGACCATGGAAGACTCACTCAACCATGAAGACTCACTCGACCACCAGAAGGTCAGAAGGCACTCCGTAGCGCAACGGCTTGCTATTGAATAGACTTAATGATAATTAAGGCACTTATGAGGGGCGTTACCAGTAACGCCCCAGGCTTAATGTACTTTAACCTCTCCATTATGTGGGCTGGGAGGGGTCTTGGCGCACTCTATATAAGCCACCCCCTCCACAGATAGGGGGGTTCGCACTCTTGTAATATCCATATTCATAATCCACTCGACCGCCTCAGGGCTCCGAGACGTAGGGCTGTTACTTCTTCCGAGAAGGGCCTGAACTCGTACATCACGATCTTCACAACTACTCCATAGCTAGGACCTCGCCTCTCCTTACCTACCCCCTATTCTACTGTCAGACTTAGAACCACGACAGTTGGCGCCCACCTTGGGGCAGGTGTTTTAGCGATTTGTGGAGGAGTTGCAGTACTTCCGAGTACCTTTATCATGATGACTGCTGGAGTTTTGGTTGAAGGGCGCGAGATCCGTCTCGGTGCTCTCACCTTTGTCGCCGACGACTCCGCGTGGCTCCAGGAGGCTCCACTTGACATCGAGGCGCTCCCCGTCCGCGGGGCGACGCACTTTCGCGCATGTGTTCGCGGTGTTTTGCTGCGGCAACCGTCGACTCCGTATCGGTCGACTCCCCTATCGGTCGCCCGCCCAGTCTCCCACCAGCGCAAGCGTTCTGGTCGGTCGAGACTCCAGCGGTGGGTGAAACACGCGGTGGCTCGCCAGACAGCCACCACCCAGGTCGCGGCCATCGAGCCCGACGAATCTCTCTACGGCCTGTTCGATCTGTCGACTGGCTCCGTAGAGACTGCATCCGAGTGTGATAGCAGTGATCCAGCAGCGGAGATCCTCATGGTCGACGGCCCTCGCAGTCCTCCCGGCTTCGCTCACGGCGGTGGAGCCGCCGGAGGAGGAGATCCCGTGCAAGAGCACGAAGAGTACCAGCCCGAGACACTCGACTCTCTGCAGAGAGAAGAGCTTCGCCGCAGGAACATGGATGCCCTACATACTCCCATCGCCGGAGAAACCCCTGAGGCTCGCGCCTTGGAGGAAGCACGTTTGGCCAATGTGGCTGAACGCGCTCGCCTGGAGAATCTTCAGCGAGCACTCGACGAGCGTGCGCGGCAACGAATCCCCGAAGCCAGTCGACGTCGGCTCTTCCCACCGACTCAGGTATACCGCACGCCAGTTCAGAATTTAGCAGCTGCAACTTGTATAGCAGAGTCTATCCAGCCGTCCCAGTCAGAAGCTGGGAGAGGCTTGCAGCAGATCAGAGATTTACTCCGAGCAGCGGGAGACCAGAACTCAGCCGTGTCGCAGTCGCGCAACAGGATTCACAGTCGATCCGTCGCTGCGAATACTGTTCAGTCGGCTCACAGCCCTAGATCGCCCCCGCGGCGAGAAGGGCGCGACAACCGGCGAGAGCAGTATGGAGACCGGGATGACATGCGTCGAGTGCCCCTTTCCCCTCCAAGGGAAGGGTCATACGCTCCTCGGTGGCAAGATGACAGACGTCAGTTCAGTACGGGGCGAAGAGTTCCAGTCGACCCCAGGGAACCAGGCTTTGACGCGCGATCCATTATCGTGCAAGGCTTGGTCGACCGGAACAGAGCTCATCGAGGTGGACCCGAGAGAGATGCACCCACCAGCAGTCGAGTGCACATCTCTGGTCCAGAATGTTTTAGCAGGGCTATCAGAGCCGCAGTAATTCCCCCCAATTTCAGATTGGCAACAGGAGTCAGCAAGTTCACTGGGGAATCCAAGCCTGAAACTTGGCTTGAAGATTACCGAGTGGCTGTTCAGATCGGGGGTGGGAATGATGAGGTGGCCATGAAGCATTTGCCCCTCATGTTGGAAGGTTCTGCCAGAGCATGGCTGAATCAGTTACCTCCAAGCAGTATATATACTTGGGAAGATTTGTCCCGAGTGTTCGTCAGGACTTTTGAAGGGACTTGCAAGCGACCGGCTGGTTTGACAGAGCTGCAAGTTTGCGTGCAGAAAACCAATGAAACTCTCCGAGAGTACATTCAGAGGTGGATTACTTTGCACCATACTGTGGAAAACGTATCCGACCATCAGGCAGTTTGCGCCTTCAAAGATGGCGTCAAAAACAGAGAATTGAGTCTGAAATTTGGTCGAACCGGGGACATGACCCTGAGTCGAATGATGGAGATTGCTAGCAAATACGCCAACGGCGAGGAAGAAGACCGACTCCGAAGCAGCAAATACAAGCCAAGTCAGTCGGAGAAGGAAAATTCCAGTCGGAAGCAGAAACGGAAAGCCGAGCCAGCAGCTCCTGGAGAGGCCCTGGCCGTGACTCAGGGGAAGTTCAAGGGGAAGCCGAAAGGATCCTGGAATCCAAAGAAAGTAAAGGATAAAGAAGGCAATGACGTGATGGATATGCCATGCCATATTCACACGAAGAAGGATGAAGAGGGCAACATCATTTACCCAAAGCACACCACTCACCAGTGTCGACTCCTAATCCAGCAGTTTCAGGGAAAACAGTCTAAGGACAAGGAGAAGGAGCCAGACAAGGCCGGAGACAAAGAGGACAGTGAGGAAGAATATCCGCATGTCAACTCCACTCTGATGATCTTCGCAGATGTGGAAAGCAAGAGTCGACTGAAAGTTATCAACCGGGAGGTGAACATGGTTGCCCCAGTAAAGCCAAGTTATGTGAAATGGTCCCAGACACCCATCACATTCGACCAATCTGATCACCCGACTCACATTGCCACTCCTGGGCGGCAAGCGTTGGTGGTCGATCCAGTTGTCGAAGGCACTCGACTGACAAAAGTGTTGATGGATGGTGGTAGTGGGCTGAATTTGTTATATGCAGATACATTGAAAGGGATGGGCATTCCGATGTCCCGATTGAGCACCAGCAACATGAGTTTCCATGGAGTCATACCAGGGAAGAAGGCCAATTCACTCGGCCAAATCGCCCTGGACGTGGTTTTTGGTGATTCCAAGCACTTTCGCAAGGAAAAGTTGACCTTTGAGGTTGTGGATTTTCAGAGCGCATACCACGCCATTTTGGGGAGGCCAGCCTACGCACGATTCATGGCTCGACCATGCTACGTGTACCTGAAACTGAAAATGCCAGGCCCCAAAGGAGTGATCACTGTCACCGGCGATCGGAAGAAGGCAGAAGAGTGCTTTCAGAAGGGCTCGAAGATTGCCGACTCCCAAGTGACAGCGGTCGAATTCGACGAATACATGCAAAACGCAGATCCGAGTGATTTGTTACGATCCAAGAAGCCAGCCACAGAGTCTGCATTTCAGTCGTCTGGTGAGACGAAGCCAGTCCATATTCACCCGACTGATCCCAATGCAGCCCGACCCACATCTCCACAACACTCGACCCGAAATAGGAAGAAGCGCTCATCCAGTTCCTCCGTGAGAACTGGGACATTTTCGCATGGAAGCCAGCTGACATGCCAGGTGTTCCCAGGGAACTGGCTGAGCATCGCCTACGAGTCGACAAGTCCGCAAAACCAGTCAAAGAGCATCTTCGGCGGTCCGCCGTCCAGAAGAGAAAAGCTATTGGTGAAGAAGTGGCTCGACTATTGGCAGCAGGATTCATCCGTGAGATATATCACTCCGAGTGGCTTGCTAACGTCGTCATGGTTCCCAAGAAGGACAACTCACTCCGCATGTGCATTGATTTTAAGCACATCAATCGGGCCTGCCCGAAGGATCATTTTCCTCTCCCCCGCATAGATCAAATTGTTGACTCGACCGCGGGATGTGAGAGATTATCTTTTCTAGATGCATATTCCGGGTATCATCAGATCCGTCTGTATGGACCCGATGAAATAAAAACAGCTTTCATCACTCCATTCGGGTGCTTCTGCTATATCACCATGCCATTCGGCCTCAAGAATTCCGGAGCCACATTTATGCGAATGATTCAGAAGTGTCTTCTCACTCAAATCAGTCGGAATGTGGAAGCGTATATGGATGATATCGTCGTTAAGTCGCGAAAAGGTTCCGACCTGCTTGCTGACCTCGCCGAAACATTTGCCAACCTCAGAAGGTACGATATCAAGCTCAATCCGTCAAAGTGCACATTCGGAGTTCCTGGTGGGAAATTACTCGGTTTTCTCGTTTCCGAACGAGGGATCGACGCTAACCCAGAAAAGATCGGCACTATTCTCCGAATGAAACGCCCTGTGCGAGTGCACGACGTCCAGAAGCTTACTGGATGCTTGGCCGCTTTAAGTCGATTCATCTCACGACTCGGTGAAAAGGCATTACCTCTTTACCGACTGATGAAGAAGGCTGACAAATTCGAGTGGACTCCTGAAGCTGATGCAGCGTTTGCCGAGCTAAAAGCTCTGCTCTCCACCCAGCCGGTGCTTGCTGCTCCAATCAGCAAAGAGCCTCTGTTGCTTTACATCGCAGCCACTGGACAAGTTGTCAGTACCGTGCTTACGGTCGAGAGGGAAGAGGAAGGAAAGACCTTCAAAGTTCAGCGCCCGGTGTATTATCTGTCTGAAGTCTTGACTCCATCCAAGCAGAGATATCCTCATTATCAGAAGCTTGTGTATGGCATATATATGACCACGAAGAAGGTTGCTCACTATTTCTCTGATCATTCTATCACAGTCGTCAGCGACGCTCCTTTATCAGAGATCTTGCATAACAGAGACGCAACCGGTCGAGTGGCGAAATGGGCGATTGAACTTCTTCCCCTTGATATCAAATTCGAGGCAAAGAAAGCCATTAAGTCCCAGGCTATAGCGGATTTCCTCGCCGAGTGGATTGAACAACAGCAGCCGACTGAAGTTCACTCGGAGCATTGGACCATGTTCTTTGACGGCTCCAAGATGCTGAATGGTTCTGGTGCTGGGGTTGTTCTGGTTTCCCCCAGAGGAGATAAGCTTAGGTATGTGCTCCAAATTCACTTTGACTCCTCCAACAATGAGGCAGAGTATGAGGCCCTCTTATATGGATTGCGCATGGCCATCTCACTCGGCGTCCGTCGCCTGATGGTCTATGGCGACTCAGATCTAGTGGTCAATCAAGTGATGAAGGAGTGGGACGTGAGAAGCCCAGCTATGACTGGATACTGCAATGCAGTGAGGAAGCTGGAAAAGAAGTTCGAGGGGTTGGAACTCCATCACATCCCCCGACTGAAAAATCAAGCAGCAGATGATCTGGCAAAGATAGGCTCCAAAAGAGAAGCCATTCCGAGTGGTGTATTTTTGGAGCATATACAGACTCCGTCAGTCAAAGAAGATCCCTTCACAGAGGAAGCTCCACAACCCAAGAGTGCCACAGACTCGACTGAGGTTGAGGTCCCGGCAGTGGTCGACTTGGTCATGGAAGTTTTAGTGGTCACTCCCGATTGGACAATTCCATACATCGCGTATATTCTGAGAAAGGAACTCCCAGAGGATGAGGAAGAGGCTCGGCAGATCGTCCGTCGATCCAAAGCCTTTACCGTTATCAATGGGCAGTTGTATAGAGAAAGCCCGACGGGAGTCGGACAAAAATGCATAACGCCAGAAGAAGGTCGAGTCATACTCAATGACATCCACTCGGGGACCTGTGGTCACCATGCGTCCTCTCGTACCATTGTAGCCAAAGCATACCGAGCCGGATTTTACTGGCCAAGGGCAAATGAGATGGCGAAAGAAATAGTGGACAAGTGCGAAGGATGCCAGTTCTACTCCAATATGTCACACAAACCGGCGTCAGCCCTGAAGACCATTCCACTCGTCTGGCCTTTCGCAGTATGGGGGTTGGACATGATCGGTCCCTTGCGAACAGGTCGGAGCGGTTTCACGCATGTACTGGTAGCAGTCGACAAGTTCACCAAGTGGATTGAAGCTAAACCAATCAAAAAACTTGACGCCGGTACTGCTGTTTCCTTCATCAGAGGGCTGACGTTCAGATATGGGGTCCCGCACAGTATTATCACGGACAATGGGTCGAATTTTGACTCGGAAGAATTCAAGGATTTCTGCAACGCCCAAGGCACACGAGTCGACTACGCTTCAGTCGCCCATCCACAGTCGAATGGACAGGCAGAACGAGCCAACGGATTAATCCTCAAGGGTCTGAAGCCCCGACTGATGCGAGATCTCAAGCATGCGGCTGGAGCTTGGGTTGACGAACTCCCTTCAGTGCTTTGGGGTTTGCGAACCACGCCTAATCGGTCGACCGGAAGAACCCCCTTCTTCCTGGTCTATGGAGCAGAAGCAGTCCTTCCGAGTGATCTCCTTCACAATGCTCCTCGAATTGAACTATACAATGAAGCAGAAGCTGAGCAAGCGCGTCAAGATGCAGTCGACCTCCTAGAAGAGGAGAGGGAGATGGCTCTGATCCGCTCGACCATCTAGCAGCAAGACTTGCGTCGCCTTTACGCCAGAAATGTGAGAGGTCGAGCTTTCCAGGAAGGGGATCTGGTCCTTCGAGTGGATCAGCAGAAACAACATAAGCTGGCCCCCTCCTGGGAAGGGCCCTCCTCCGAGCTTCGCCACAAATACAACGGAAATCCTACCGAGTGAAGAGCAAACCTCTCACTCGGGGGCTTAGCTGCAGCCCAGTGCTCGCCTAAGGTATAAGAAATCCTACCGAGTGAAGAGCAAACCTCTCACTCGGGGGCTTAGCTGCAGCCCAGTGCTCGCCTAAGGTATAAGAAATCCTACCGAGTGAAGAGCAAACCTCTCACTCGGAGGCTTAGCTGCAGCCCAGTGCTCGCCTAAGGAATAAGTCGACGGCAGTCGGCATCTCGCTGTTAACCTGCAAAGGGCAATTCAAGCCAAGAGCAATCATATCCAAACATCCAATCCAATTTAGGTCGATACCTAAAAGAACCGAGAGTGCTCAGGCACTAAGCCTGTTAAGGTTTTATCGGTTACAACTCCACTCGGCATACCGAGGCAAATTTAAAGTCAAGGAAAGTTTTTTACCCCTCCTGTAGAGGGCTGGATGGAGCAACGAACTCGTCAAGGTCAATACCATCTGCAATCCGTGTAGCAGCAGCGATGAAAGTTTCCATGAAGGACCTGAAGTCGTGTTTTTTGGTGTTGGCCACTCGGAGAGCCGCTAGCTTATCTTCTCGGGCATCCTTGCAATGGACTCGCGCCAGACACAGGGCGACATCTGCGCCACACCGAGCCGAAGACTTCTTCCACTCTTGCACTCGGTCAGGGACGGCGTTCAGTCGAGTCACCAACGACTCGAGGTCATTTTGGAGTGTCTCCCCGGGCCAGAGCGTCGAGTCGATGCGGGATGTAGCAACCTTCAGTCTTGCGAGATAATCCACGACGGCAGCAACACGGGACTCCAGTCGGAAGATGTTCATGGCAGTTTCATCATTCACCGGAGAATTGACGGGGTCAAGGTTCGTCTCCAGCTGGCTGGTTTCTTCTTCAAAGTTGCGACAGAACTCTGCAAAGACAAAATCCCGAATCAAGAAAATAGTCGAATGGGAACATAACAGTTGGAAGAATTGGTCGAGTGAAGAAGATTACCTTCGAGCATAAGGAACAATTTTTTAGCAAGACCACCCAAGAAGCCTTCCAGGTCATTCTTCTTCCCGGTCATCTGGTTGATCTTTTCAGTCAGAGTAGTCTTGTCAGCTTTCAATCGATCAACATCCTTGGTGGCAATGGCCAGAGCAGCCTTCAGATTGGTGTTGTCCTGTTCGAGCTTGGTGACTGAGGTTAACTTTTCATCAGCGAGCTTGATCTTCTCAGACAGCTCAAGCTCCTTCTTCCTCTGGGCCTCCTTCACCTTGCCTGTAAATTATAGCAACGTCAGGATTGAAACAAATGAGGGGAGAAAAGAGTCGTCGAAGTCTCACCAAACATACCTTTGGTCTCCTCCTTTGCCTTCCTCAAGTTCTCCTGCACTAGCTTCAAGTCCAACTCGAGCTGAATATGCTTCTGCTCCAGTTCGGTATAGCGCGTCGCAAGATCGCAGGATTTCTACGAAGAGTCAATCGACAAAATGTCAGAGATGATCCACTTCCGAGTGAATAAATAAAAATGATGCGTTTCTAAGACTACAGTCGAATGCAAGCATTCGACCGTAGTCTCGGGGACTACACCTAGTGGGTGCACTCAGCGTGCCCCCACTGGTCTTATTCAAGACAGAGTCGACCAGTCGACCAGCAAAAAAAAAAAAGAGTCGACCATTCGACCAGAACTTCTCCAGACTGTAATCAACTGCCAGCAGTCGACCACAGTCTCGGGGACTACACCCAGTGGGTGCACTCAGCGTGCCCCCACTGGCCTCAGAAACCCATTCATTTCATTCGAGTGATGATCAATATTTACTTATGAAGCCTAAGACCGACTGCCAGCAGTCGACCTTAGCCTTGGGGACTACACCCAGCGGGTGCACTCAGCGTGCCCCCGCTAATACGGAGTTTTTACCAACACACCCAGTGGGTGACTGCTATGAATTCCAGAAAGAAGAAAAGTTTTGATAGCATATCCTAACAGAACAGGCGGTGGTCGACTGACCTGAACATTGCTCTGAAGGGCAGAGCTGGCGTCGTAAGCCGCTTGGCTCGCATCCCGAACAATCTTCACCTGCTCCATCATGATCCCTGCTTGACGGATCGCCTCCTTAGCAGCATTGGTCTGGTCCTCCGGGACGTGGTGCGTGGCGAAGATCGAAGGTTGCCTAGCACTCGACGAAATGGGTCGAGCACTCGTCAGCGGCACCGCGAAGGACACGGTATGTCGAGTGCCGACCTCTCCTTCCGTCACAACGGTCTCGGGCGCCGTCACATCTTGGGCTGCTTTGCCAGTAGATGCCTTCCTGCTCCTCCTAGTCTTCAATGGCTCCTCATCCTCATCATCGTCATCGGGAAGAGTGATAATGTCATTGGTTGGAGCTTCAGAAAAGAGTCAAAGTCAGAAACTATGAGTCAGTCGACTAAGAACAAGAATTAAGGATACAGTACCAGGATTTGAGGTCGCGGCGTCCTCCATCTCATGGTCCTCGGCCTTGCCGGAGGTTTCGGAAGTCGCAGCGCTGAAGTTCCAAAAAATCAGTCGACCGATTCAAATATCAACCAGAGATAAAACTTATATAGTACAAGAAGACTCAAGTAGTATGTTTACCCTGAGATGGTGGGGATGGCCACCTTCATTTTTGGCAGAGGCTTGGTTGTCCTCGACGGAGCTACTTTCGACTGCTTCGGCGCCTTCTCGGTCGGCACCGGAGAAGCGGTCCGAGGGCGTTTGGTCGACTGCGAGGCAGTCGCCACTCCCTTACCGCGCTCAGTCGAAGGGTCGTGCACAAGTTTTGACCGCCTTTCCGAGCGCGGTGGTACAACCTCTTCCTCCTCATCCTCGTCGTCATCATCCTCGTCATCATCATCGTTGTCATCGTCGTCTTCTGCAGCGTCTGAATCCCACTCTTCCTGGCTCTCGCCCCCGCTGGCTTCCCCCTCCTCAGTCGGAGTCTGAGCGCCATTGGGCATTGAGTATAGCTCGGTAAGAGCCTGGAAATATCAAAACAGAGCTCAATCGACTAAATCACAGAGACACATTCGACAGATATACAATGGAAAGCAGAGCAAATGTACCTTGTCTGGAACGCTATTGTGGTCAAGTGGAGAAATCCTCCGGGATCCGCGAGGGTTGTCTTTGTTCCCAGTGATCGCGGCCATCCACCTTTCCACTATGGCGTCGTCGACTGCCTCCGGGTTGACGCGAGTATCGTCCTCGGTGCCGCAGTACAGCCACATACAGTGACTCCGAAACTGAAGCGGCTGAATTCTCCTCCGAAGGAAAACCTCCAAGAGATCCATGCCAGTCACACCGTCCCGAACCAGCTGTACCACGCGATCCATCAGCATCTTCACATCGGCTCTCTCTTCTGGAACCACCTTCAGAGAGGAGGGTCTGTTCACTCGACTCATGGTGAATGGAGGAAGACCACTCGACTGTCCTGGCGTCGACTCGTTCTGGCAGTAGAACCAGGTCGACTGCCAGCCCCTGACCGACTCGGGAAAAGACATAGCTGGGAAGGTGCTCTTATTCCTCAACTGGATCCCTAGGCCCCCGCACATCTGAACCACTTGGGTCTTCTCGTCACCAGGGCTTGCTTTCTTCACAGTCTGGGAGCGGCATGTGAAGATGTACTTGAACAAACCCCAATGCGGTCGGCAGCCCAAAAAGTTCTCGCACATGGACACAAACGCAGCAAGATACGAGATGGAGTTTGGAGTAAAATGATGGAGCTGGGCTCCGAAGAAATTCAGAAAACCCCGAAAGAAAACACTCGGCGGCAGCGAAAATCCTCGGTCGACATGGGTGGCCAGGAGCACGCACTCACCCTCTTCTGGCTGAGGCTGCCACTCTTGGCCAGGAAGCCTCGCGGCGCCGTGGGGGATCAACCCATCGTTGGCCATATCGAGGAGATCCTTCTCCTTGATGGTCGACTGGATCCAATCTTCCTGGACCCAGCCCTTCGGCAAGTGGGATCTCGACGAGGAGCCTCCGCGGCTGGTAGATCTCCCCTTCGCCTTCTCGGTCGCCGACGCCTTCTCCGCCGCCGACGCCTTCTTCGCACGCTCCAGCACCGCCGTCTTCTCTTTGCCCATGGCCGCCGGCGGAATGCGCAGGAGAGGAAGTAGCAGGAGCAGCAGCGCTTGCAGAGGGCGGAGACGAAGAGAGCAGAGGGGGAAGAACGGGGTACTGTGCAGAAGCCCCCGCGAGTCGCATTTATAGCATCCCTTCCGAGTGGATGACAGGTGGACCCGAACAATCTAATCATATCCCGAAACAGTTGCACTGCGCGATACGTGGCGGAAAAAGCGGCGCGGAGATCGAGGCGTCCCTGTTATGTCCCATCCGAGCGCCGCAGTCTGTTCCGCTTTGCGCGCTTCCCCAAATTTCATATCCCGCGAGATCCGCGAGCGACAGATCGGTCTGTCAAGTGCGAGATTTCCTGCGATCCGTCGCTCGGGAATGGCAAAGTAAAAGAAGGTCACTCGACTAAAGAACAAGAATGGATCGAGTCGACTGAAGAAAAGTCGCTTGTCATCAACGGAGAAGATCTTGATCCAAGACAATACTCAGCCAGTATGCAAAAGACAATCGGAAACAATGTCAACTCCTCCTTCACTCAAGCCTCAATCCATTCGGGGGCTAATGATGGATTCATGTACCTAGGGTAGGGTCATAGGCCTGACCTAAACGTCCTACCCTAGGACATTCTTAGAAGACGTCATCTTCCAGTCGACCAGAGAGGGACTCACTCGACTGGTCTGGAAGGACTCGACCATGGAAGACTCACTCGACCATGAAGACTCACTCGACCACCAGAAGGTCAGAAGGCACTCCGTAGCGCAACGGCTTGCTATTGAATAGACTTAATGATAATTAAGGCACTTATGAGGGGCGTTACCAGTAACGCCCCAGGCTTAATGTACTTTAACCTCTCCATTATGTGGGCTGGGAGGGGTCTTGGCGCACTCTATATAAGCCACCCCCCTCCACAGATAGGGGGGTTCGCACTCTTGTAATACCCATATTCATAATCCACTCGACCGCCTCAGGGCTCCGAGACGTAGGGCTGTTACTTCTTCCGAGAAGGGCCTGAACTCGTACATCACGATCTTCACAACTACTCCATAGCTAGGACCTCGCCTCTCCTTACCTACCCCCTATTCTACTGTCAGACTTAGAACCACAACAGCTGACGCAACCTGAATTTTCCTTTTCGCTGTCATGTTCATTCGTTTCAGATTCAATTTGATATGTGATCTGTTCATTTGCAGGGTGCTGGATTGGCAGTCCTCCAGAGTTGCTGGGAAGAAGAAGATGGGTAAGCTCCTCTTTTCAGATATGGAAATGATAAATCATATAACTGTTTGCAGATATATTTCAGTTCACCCGTAACAGATTCTGATATATTTTTCTGTATGTGAGATATAACCATATTCTTATTTCACTACTAATATTACTGCCTAATTCTACATATCAGTTGTATCGCGCTACTCTGTTAATACTCTAGATTCTGGAGGACCTTCTATTTTTAGGTTATTGTTATCTTCCAGCCTTTATCATACATTCTTCTTATCCAATTGTATTGATACCAAAAATAATTGAGAAAGCATGAAATGGAATATATTGTTTTTGATGGACTGAACTATAAGGGGAGTATTTTCTGATGGAACATGTGCTTTATCTTAGTATCAACCATCAAAGGTTTATTGCGACTGATAGAGAAGAAAAGGCATGCCATAATATCATAAGCCTGATGTAAACACATATATTGTTCTGTTTCAGCTTCTGTAAACGCTTCGAATTCCAAAACTCTGCTACCTCTGAGTGACTATACACATGTATACATTCAGTAGAAAACTCTGCTACCTCTGAGTTATATTGATAATGCGCGTAATTGGTAGTAGCTCTGCCTAGGGTGGATGCTTGCTACTGACTGGGGGCAGCAACAGTGTGCATTCGTGCTAGCTCTTCCTCCCCCAATTACAATTTACAGTGGTTGAAATTGGGGGAACCTGGGCTGCTTTTGCTGTTGGTTGGGAGGACGAGCTGCACCGCGCATTCGTGTTACCCCCCAACCCCCCACCCCCACCCCCATTATTTTTGTGGTTGAGCTGGGGGGACTAGACAGTGGTTTGTGTTCTGCTTTTAGATCCTGGGTACCAATGTATTTATATTTAGTATATTAAAATTGATTTTCACCTTCTCAAGTTAAATTGTTATTACTTTTAGGCACCTCCTTCGCCCAGCCGCTCATTTGGGATCCAGCTGCAGTCCTCGCCGCCACCTTCTCCTTCTCCCAGCTGGCCGCCCCCTTTCTTTGCAGCTTGACATAAAGATTAGCATGTGTGTGTGTCCTGCAGCTCGAGAGGGACAAAATAGGAGGTCACCATGAAATGTCGAAAGAGAAAGAGAGGCCGTAAGAGTGGATCATTCATTTGTCATTGGTTTCTCATCACTTATCCAATACTTTCTTTGTTGCTATCTTCTGATGATATACTGACTTGCAATATCTATATTCTCAATATGTAAATACGCAAGGGAGTGGATACCAGTATATTACTCTTTCCGTCCATATAATCAGATGGTTGTCTGTCAATTTTATAAAATTCTTTGGATTTGCTCAATATGTGTCATGTACCTAGGACCATTCACTCCAATGTGGTATGAGTACATTTATTTTCTAATTGTTCTTGGTTTGATGTCAAGGCGTACTCATTCTTGAAATCTATGTGGCTTTTTCAGAAACACTATGTTCCAAGAAGTTTATTCAAGAGAGCTGGGCATATAGGTCCGTCATGACTGGCAATGCCCTACAGGTCCGTCTCCGTCTCAATCTCGACCTCCTTGTGGACTGAAAGCTGATGCCATGTCTTTTATGTGATTTGATGCCTCTGGTTCTTCCATGATATATTTTATTTGCTGTCTTGAAGGACGGCTTGGTTGATGCAATCCGTGTATCCCTCACGGATCCACTTGGAACTCATGCTGCAGACCATCAATTAGGTGTGGTAATGACCTTTTCCTTTCCTGAGGATTTCATTTTCCTCTTCTTTTTAGTTGCTATACTGTAATGGTGTTTTATCAGTGGTGCTTTGCCTTATCTATTGCTATATATTTATCCTTTTGAATACTGTGTGACCTGCTAATTTAGACATTGTCAGTACATCTATTATTTTTTGGCTTATATCTATATTAGTTAAGATGGTTCATGTAGTTTCGTGGCATTTTTATTTTTCTTCTTCGGATCTGTTGTACTTTGTAGCTGAAATTTCATTATGTATGAATGAAAAAGAACGGGAATAAGCAGACCATGTGTATAAATATCACTAACTACTGATACTTTGCATCAGTTATCTAGAAGTAATTCATGTTGTACCCTTAGGATCAAAGTATAGGTTGTTTTCGTCCAAAGAAATGCATTATAGATTTACCAATTATGTGCTTACAATCTGAAATAGGCTAACCAGCAGAAAAATTGGTTCGATTATGATATTATTGTTCAATCCAAAGAAATGCATTATAGATTTACCAAGTATAAGTAGTATACTCTCTAGAAGTTTGGCACGGCCCATTTTTTGTCATTTAAGTGTTCTATAGTGTTATGCTCCTGTAGTAACCATTTGGTTTTGATGGCAGGATAACCATACTCAAGTCTGGTAGTGCGATGGCTCCTGTAGAACTAATCTCTGCACAATTTGTTTCAATGAGCACCCAGGTAATTCAGATGCTCCATTTGATTCTTGGACACTCTCCCTGCTGCTCATTTCACAACTAGGTCTCCATCATAACTTCAAGCTGTTGTTTTCAAACAGTAAGGGAGAACGCTACTGATACAGTATATATTGGACATTGAATTGGTGCTCCATGGAGCCAGGGCACCATGATTTATACACAAATCCAAACCAAATTTGGGTATACTTTTTCTGGAAATTTTAGTTCTGGGGTATAATACCTGATTATTATAGAATTCAAGTACTCTACATCTGGGATATTGCTGTGTATATCTATTTCTGCATACCATACTGCTTGTATATAAAATCAACATATATCTGCAGTCAAACAATCATTAGAAAAAGTAACTGCAATTTGGCTTTAGTACAAATATTTCACATATATGCGCCTTAGTTCTATGTAATGCTTTGTTGTTCTCTAAGGTATCCTCCTATCTTTGATGGAAGTAGTAGCATTTTTCTGGCTGAGCTAATGGCAGTGCTGCATGTTAATCAATGTAAACCCTAGAGAATCATGTAATTAAGGATAGCCATTGTTATTGTAATCGTAGATTGATCCTAATGGGATCCCGTACATCTCGATGTAATCTTGATGATCAAGTATCGTCCAGTATATATTCATGGCAAGGCCCAACGGGCAAATCACGGCAAACAATCATGTTTAGCTCTGCTTTCTCTTGCCGTCAGCTGCCCCACGTGTGTCGCGCTCGTGGACGGCTGTTGCGTGCATCCTGATTGTGGCTTCTGATAGTTTTTTCTAATTTTATCAGTGGTGTTTCCTGACCTGTTCTATTACTTATATCTTCATGCTCCTTGACGTCAGAAAGTATTTTCTTACTTTTTTAGTTTATAGTCTATGCACCTTTGCCAGATGGAGCACCACTTTGTCTAGGTATTTATTTGTTTTAAATTCAGCATTAGTTATAAATTAGTATTCAACTTATCCCTATTTTTATTTCCTACATGAGAA
>NW_025228252.1:89330-90838 GCF_018294505.1 Triticum aestivum | reverse complement strand
GAAGTGCATCCAGTTTTTGCCGTGACCCTCTCTACTCTCTCGCACAAGCTATGCGGGCGAAATGATGATACCATGCCAAGTTTCAACATTTTCAGAATTCATGTTGTAGTGATTTTCAATTTCACGGCCATTTAGCTCTCTCAACAATTAGGTAAATGACCGAAAAACAACAAATGATGTCAGAACATGTTGGAAATTGATGACGTCGCTTTGAATGCTGCATACTGAACACACAAGAAGTCCGGAGTTCAAATAAGTTTAAAAAACATTGAAGCGCCCGTGTAACAGATGAGTTCTCATCCGAAACCCTGAGACTCCGAAAGAGTTTGTCCAGTTTGTACACGAAATGCGTCTAGATATTGCCGTACTCTTTCACACATGCTATGCGGGTGAAATGATGATACCTTGACAAGTTTCAACATTTTCAGAGTTCATTTTGTAATGATTTTCAATTTCACGGTCATTTAGCTCTCTAAACAATTAGGTAAATGACCGAAAAACAACAAATGATGTCAGAACATGTTGGAAATTGATGACGTCGCTTTGAATGCTGCATACTGAACACAAAAGAAGTCTGGAGTTCAAATAAGTTTAAAAAACATTGAAGTGCCTGTGTAACAGATGAGTTCTCGTCCGAAACTCTTTTACTCTGAAAGAGTTTGTCCAATTTAAACACATCGTGCATCCAGTTTTTGCCGTGACCCTCTCTACTCTTTCGCACATGCTATGCGGGTGAAATGATGATGCCATGCCAAGTTTCAACATTTTCAGAGTTCATTTTGTAGTGATTTTCAATTTCAGGTTCATTTAGCTCTCTAAACAATTAGGTAAATGACCGAAAAACAACGAATGATGTCAGAACATGTTGGAAATTGATGACATCGCTTTGAATGCTGCATACTGAACACGAAAGAAGTCCGGAGTTCAAATAAGTTTAAAAAACATTGAAGTGCCCGTGTAACAGATGAGTTCTCGTCTGAAACCCTGATACTCCGAAAGAGTTTGTCCAGTTTGTACACGAAGTGCATCCAGTTTTTGCCGTGACCCTCTCTACTCTCTCGCACAAGCTATGCGGGCGAAATGATGATACCATTCCAAGTTTCAACATTTTCAGAATTCATTTTGTAGTGATTTTCAATTTCACGGCCATTTAGCTCTCTAAACAATTAGGTAAATGACCGAAAACAACAAATGATGTCACAACATGTTGGAGATTGATGACGTCGCTTTGAATGCTGCATACTGAACACAATAGAAGTAGGGAGTTCAAATAAGTTTAAAAAACATTGAAGCGCCCGTGTAACAGATGAGTTCTCGTCCGAAACCCTGATACTCCGAAAGAGTTTGTCCAGTTTGTACACGAAGTGCGTCCAGTTTTTGCCGTGACCCTCTCTACTCTTTCGCACATGCTATGTGGGTGAAATGATGATACCATGCCAAGTTTCAACATTTTCAGAATTCATTTTGTAGTGATTTTCAATTTCACGGTCATTTAGCTCTCTAAACAA
>NW_025228252.1:87278-88738 GCF_018294505.1 Triticum aestivum | reverse complement strand
CTCTGAAAGAGTTTGTCTAGTTTGCACACGAAGTGCGTCCAGTTTTTTTGTGACCCTCTCTACCCTTTCGCACATGCTATGCAGATGAAATGATTATACCATGCCAAGTTTCAACATTTTCAGAGTTCATTTTGTAGTGATTTTCAATTTCACAGTCATTTAGCTCTCTAAACAATTAGGTAAATGACCGAAAAACAACAAATGATGTCAGAACATGTTAGAAATTGATGACGTCGCTTTGAATGCTGCATACTGAACACAAAAGAAGTCCGGAGTTCAAATAAGTTTAAAAAACATTGAAGTGCCCGTGTAACAGATGAGTTCTCGTCTGAAACCCTGATACTCCGAAAGAGTTTGTCCAGTTTGTACACGAAGTGCATCCAGTTTTTGCCTTGACCCTCTCTACTCTCTCGCACAAGCTATGCGGGCGAAATGATGATACCATGCAAAGTTTCAACATTTTCAGAATTCATTTTGTAGTTATTTTCAATTTCACGGCCATTTAGCTCTCTCAACAATTAGGTAAATGACCGAAAAACAACAAATGATGTCAGAACATGTTGGAAATTGATGACGTCGCTTTGAATGCTGCATACTGAACACAAAAGATGTCCGGAGTTCAAATAAGTTTAAAAAACACTGAAGCGCCCGTGTAACAGATGACTTCTCATCCGAAACCCTGAGACTCCGAAAGAGTTTGTCCAGTTTGTACACGAAATGCGTCCGGATATTGCCGTACTCTTTCGCACATGCTATGCGGGTGAAATGATGATACCTTGCCAAGTTTCAACATTTTCAGAGTTCATTTTGTAATGATTTTCAATTTCACGGTCATTTAGCTCTCTAAACAATTAGGTAAATGACCGAAAAACAACAAATGATGTTAGAACATGTTGGAAATTGATGACGTCGCTTTTTATTCTGCATACTGAACACAAAAGAAGTCCGGAGTTCAAATAAGTTTAAAAAACATTGAAGTGCCCGTTTAACAGATGAGTTCTCGTCCGAAACCCTTTTACTCTGAAAGAGTTTGTCCAATTTAAACACAAAGTGCGTCCAGTTTTTGCTGTGACCCTCTCTACTCTTTCGCACCTGCTATGCGGGTGAAATGATGATGCCATGCCAAGTTTCAACATTTTCAGAGTTCATTTTGTAGTGATTTTCAATTTCAGGTTCATTTAGCTCTCTAAACAATTAGGTAAATGACCGAAAAACAACAAATGATGTCAGAACATGTGGGAAATTGATGGCGTCGCTTTGAATGCTGCATACTAAACACGAAAGAAGTCCGAAGTTCAAATAAGTTTAAAAAACATTGAAGTGCCCGTGTAACAGATGAGTTCTCGTCTGAAACCCTGATACTCCGAAAGAGTTTGTCCAGTTTGTACACGAAGTGCATCCAGTTTTTGCCTTGACCCTCTCTACTCTCTCGCACAAGCTATGCGGGCGAAATGATGATA
>NW_025228252.1:86641-87268 GCF_018294505.1 Triticum aestivum | reverse complement strand
TCGCTTTGAATGCTGCATACTGAACACGAAAGAAGTCCGGAGTTCAAATAAGTTTAAAAAACATTGAAGTGCCCGTGTAACAGATGAGTTCTCGTCTGAAACCCTGATACTCCGAAAGAGTTTGTCCAGTTTGTACACGAAGTGCATCCAGTTTTTGCCGTGACCCTCTCTACTCTCTCGCACAAGCTATGCGGGCGAAATGATGATACCATTCCAAGTTTCAACATTTTCAGAATTCATTTTGTAGTGATTTTCAATTTCACGGCCATTTAGCTCTCTAAACAATTAGGTAAATGACCGAAAACAACAAATGATGTCACAACATGTTGGAGATTGATGACGTCGCTTTGAATGCTGCATACTGAACACAATAGAAGTAGGGAGTTCAAATAAGTTTAAAAAACATTGAAGCGCCCGTGTAACAGATGAGTTCTCGTCCGAAACCCTGATACTCCGAAAGAGTTTGTCCAGTTTGTACACGAAGTGCGTCCAGTTTTTGCCGTGACCCTCTCTACTCTTTCGCACATGCTATGTGGGTGAAATGATGATACCATGCCAAGTTTCAACATTTTCAGAATTCATTTTGTAGTGATTTTCAATTTCACGGTCATTTAGCTCTCTAAACAA
>NW_025228252.1:85640-86631 GCF_018294505.1 Triticum aestivum | reverse complement strand
AGATGACTTCTCATCCGAAACCCTGAGACTCCGAAAGAGTTTGTCCAGTTTGTACATGAAATGCGTCCAGATATTGCCGTACTCTTTCGCACATGCTATGCGGGTGAAATGATGATACCTTGCCAAGTTTCAACATTTTCAGAGTTCATTTTGTAATGATTTTCAATTTCACGGTCACTTAGCTCTCTAAACAATTAGGTAAATGACCGAAAAACAACAAATGATGTCAGAACATGTTGGAAATTGATGACGTCGCTTTGTATGCTGCATACTGAACACAAAAGAAGTCCGGAGTTCAAATAAGTTTAAAAAACATTGAAGTGCCCGTGTAACAGATGAGTTCTCGTCCGAAACCCTTTTACTCTGAAAGAGTTTGTCCAATTTAAACACAAAGTGCGTCCAGTTTTTGCCGTGACCCTCTCTACTCTTTCGCACCTGCTATGCGGGTGAAATGATGATGCCATGCCAAGTTTCAACATTTTCAGAGTTCATTTTGTAGTGATTTTCAATTTCAGGTTCATTTAGCTCTCTAAACAATTAGGTAAATGACCGAAAAACAACAAATGATGTCAGAACATGTGGGAAATTGATGACGTCGCTTTGAATGCTGCATACTAAACACGAAAGAAGTCCGAAGTTCAAATAAGTTTAAAAAACATTGAAGTGCCCGTGTAACAGATGAGTTCTCGTCCGAAACCCTGATACTCCGAAAGAGTTTGTCCAGTTTGTACACGAAGTGCATCCAGTTTTTGCCGTGACCCTCTCTACTCTCTCGCACAAGCTATGCGGGCGAAATGATGATACCATGCCAAGTTTCAACATTTTCAGAGTTCATTTTGTAGTGATTTTCAATTTCACGGTCATTTAGCTCTCTAAACAATTAGGTAAATGACCGAAAAACAACAAATGATGTCAGAACATGTTGGAAATTGATGACGTCGCTTTGAATGCTGCATACTGAACACAAAAGATGTCCGGAGTTCAAATAAGT
>NW_025228252.1:84764-85630 GCF_018294505.1 Triticum aestivum | reverse complement strand
GAAACCCTGAGACTCCGAAAGAGTTTGTCCAGTTTGTACACGAAATGCATCCGGATATTGCCGTACTCTTTCGCACATGCTATGCGGGTGAAATGATGATACCTTGCCAAGTTTCAACATTTTCAGAGTTCATTTTGTAATGATTTTCAATTTCACGGTCATTTAGCTCTCTAAACAATTAGGTAAATGACCGAAAAACAACAAATGATGTCAGAACATGTTGGAAATTGATGACGTTGCTTTGTATGCTGCATACTGAACACAAAAGAAGTCCGGAGTTCAAATAAGTTTAAAAAACATTGAAGTGCCCGTGTAACAGATGAGTTCTCGTCCGAAACCCTTTTACTCTGAAAGAGTTTGTCCAATTTAAACACAAAGTGCGTCCAGTTTTTGCCGTGACCCTCTCTACTCTTTCGCACCTGCTATGCGGGTGAAATGATGATGCCATGTCAAGTTTCAACATTTTCAGAGTTCATTTTGTAGTGATTTTCAATTTCAGGTTCATTTAGCTCTCTAAACAATTAGGTAAATGACCGAAAAACAACAAATGATGTCAGAACATGTGGGAAATTGATGACGTCGCTTTGAATGCTGCATACTAAACACGAAAGAAGTCCGAAGTTCAAATAAGTTTAAAAAACATTGAAGTGCCCGTGTAACAGATGAGTTCTCGTCTGAAACCCTGATACTCCGAAAGAGTTTGTCCAGTTTGTACACGAAGTGCATCCAGTTTTTGCCTTGACCCTCTCTACTCTCTCGCACAAGCTATGCGGGCGAAATGATTATACCATGCCAAGTTTCAACATTTTCAGAGTTCATTTTGTAGTGATTTTCAATTTCACGTTCATTTAGCTCTCTAAACAATT
>NW_025228252.1:84043-84681 GCF_018294505.1 Triticum aestivum | reverse complement strand
AACACGAAAGAAGTCCGGAGTTCAAATAAGTTTAAAAAACATTGAAGTGCCCGTGTAACAGATGAGTTCTCGTCCGAAACCCTGATACTCCGAAAGAGTTTGTCCAGTTTGTACACGAAGTGCGTCCAGTTTTTGCCGTGACCCACTCTACTCTTTCGCACATGCTATGCTGGTGAAATGATGATACCATGCCAACTTTCAACATTTTCAGAGTTCATTTTGTAGTGATTTTCAATTTCACGGTCATTTAGCTCTCTAAACAATTAGGTAAATGACCGAAAAACAACAAATGATGCCAGAACATGTTGGAAATTGATGACGTCGCTTTGAATGCTGCATACTGAACACAAAATAAGTCCGGAGTTCAAATAAGTTTAAAAAACATTGAAGTGCCCGTGTAACAGATGAGTTCTCATCTGAAACCCTGATACTCCGAAAGAGTTTGTCCAGTTTGTACACGAAGTGCGTCTAGTTTTTTCCATGACCCTCTCTACTCTTTCGCACATGCTATGCGGGTTAAATGATGATACCATGCCAAGTTTCAACATTTTCAGAGTTCATTTTGTAGTGCTTTTCAATTTCAATGTCATTTAGCTCTCTAAACAATTAGGTAAATGACCGAAAAACAAAAAATGATG
>NW_025228252.1:82828-83665 GCF_018294505.1 Triticum aestivum | reverse complement strand
AAGATGTCCGGAGTTCAAATAAGTTTAAAAAACATTGAAGCGCTCGTGTAATAGATGAGTTCTCATCCGAAACCCTGAGACTCCGAAAGAGTTTGTCCAGTTTGTACACGAAATGCGTCTAGATATTGCCGTACTCTTTCGCACATGCTATGCGGGTGAAATGATGATACCTTGACAAGTTTCAACATTTTCAGAGTTCATTTAGTAATGATTTTCAATTTCACGGTCATTTAGCTCTCTAAACAATTAGGTAAATGACCGAAAAACAACAAATGATGTCAGAACATGTTGGAAATTGATGACGTCGCTTTGAATGCTGCATACTGAACACAAAAGAAGTCTGGAGTTCAAATAAGTTTAAAAAACATTGAAGTGCCCGTGTAACAGATGAGTTCTCGTCCGAAACTCTTTTACTCTGAAAGCGTTTGTCCAATTTAAACACAAAGTGCATCCAGTTTTTGCCGTGACCCTCTCTACTCTTTCGAACATGCTATGCGGGTGAAATGATGATGCCATGCCAAGTTTCAACATTTTCAGAGTTCATTTTGTAGGGATTTTCAATTTCAGGTTCATTTAGCTCTCTAAACAATTAGGTAAATGACCGAAAAACAACAAATGATGTCAGAACATGTTGGAAATTGATGACATCGCTTTGAATGCTGCATACTGAACACGAAAGAAGTCCGGAGTTCAAATAAGTTTAAAAAACATTGAAGTTCCCGTGTAACAGATGAGTTCTCGTCTGAAACCCTGATACTCCGAAAGAGTTTGTCTAGTTTGTACACGAAGTGCATCCAGTTTTTGCCGTGACCCTCTCTACTCTCTCGCACAAGCTAT
>NW_025228252.1:82316-82805 GCF_018294505.1 Triticum aestivum | reverse complement strand
TTCATTTTGTAGTGATTTTCAATTTCACGGCCATTTAGCTCTCTAAACAATTAGGTAAATGACCGAAAAAAACAAATGATGTCACAACATGTTGGAGATTGATGACGTCACTTTGAATGCTGCATACTGAACACAAAAGAAGTAGGGAGTTCAAATAAGTTTAAAAAACATTGAAGCGCCCGTGTAACAGATGAGTTCTCGTCCGAAACCCTGATACTCCGAAACAGTTTGTCCAGTTTGTACACGAAGTGCGTCCAGTTTTTGCCGTGACCCTCTCTACTCTTTCGCACATGCTATGTGGGTGAAATGATGATACCATGCCAAGTTTCAACATTTTCAGAATTCATTTTGTAGTGATTTTCAATTTCACGGTCATTTAGCTCTCTAAACAATTAGGTAAATGACCGAAAAACAACATATGATGTCAGAACATGTTGGAAATTGATGATGTCGCTTTGAATGCTGCATACTGAACACAAAAGTAGTCCG
>NW_025228252.1:81443-82306 GCF_018294505.1 Triticum aestivum | reverse complement strand
CGAAACCCTGATACTCCGAAAGAGTTTGTCCAGTTTGTACACGAAGTGCGTCCAGTTTTTGCCGTGACCCTCTCTACTCTTTCGCACATGCTATGTGGGTGAAATGATGATACCATGCCAAGTTTCAACATTTTCAGAATTCATTTTGTAGTGATTTTCAATTTCACGGTCATTTAGCTCTCTAAACAATTCGGTAAATGACCGAAAAACAACATATGATGTCAGAACATGTTGGAAATTGATGATGTCGCTTTGAATGCTGCATACTGAACACAAAAGTAGTCCGCAGTTCAAATAAGTTTAAAAAATATTGAAGTGCCCGTGTAACAGATGAGTTCTCGTCCAAAACCCTGATACTCCGAAAGAGTTTGTCTAGTTTGCACACGAAGTGCGTCCAGATATTGCCGTACTCTTTCGCACATGCTATGCAGGTGAAATGATGATACCTTGCCAAGTTTCAACATTTTCAGAGTATATTTGTAATGATTTTCAATTTCACGGTCATTTAGCTCTCTAAACAATTAGGTAAATGGCCGAAAAACAACAAATGATGTCAGAACATGTTGGAAATTGATGACGTCGCTTTGAATGCTGCATACTGAACACAAAAGAAGTCCGGAGTTCAAATAAGTTTAAAAAACATTGAAGTGCCCATGTAACAGATGAGTTCTCGTCTGAAACCCTTTTACTCTGAAAGAGTTTGTCCAATTTAAACACAAAGTGCGTCTAGTTTTTGCCGTGACCCTCTCTACTCTTTCGCACATGCTATGCGGGTGAAATGATGATGCCATGCCAAGTTTCAACATTTTCAGAGTTCATTTTGTAGTGATTTTCAGTTTCAGGTTCATTTAGCTCTCTAAACA
>NW_025228252.1:80926-81433 GCF_018294505.1 Triticum aestivum | reverse complement strand
CCGAAACCCTGAGACTCCGTTAGAGTTTGTCCAGTTTGTACACGAAATGCGTCTAGATATTGCCGTACTCTTTCGCACATGCTATGCGGGTGAAATGATGATACCTTGACAAGTTTCAACATTTTCAGAGTTCATTTTGTAATGATTTTCAATTTCACGGTCATTTAGCTCTCTAAACAATTAGGTAAATGACCGAAAAACAACAAATGATGTCAGAACATGTTGGAAATTGATGACGTCGCTTTGAATGCTGCATACTGAACACGAAAGAAGTCCGGAGTTCAAATAAGTTTAAAAAATATTGAAGTGCCCGTGTAACAGATGAGTTCTCGTCCGAAACCCTGATACTCCGAAAGAGTTTGTCTAGTTTGCACACGAAGTGCGTCCAGTTTTTTTGTGACCTTCTCTACCCTTTCGCACATGCTATGCAGATGAAATGATTATACCATGCCAAGTTTCAACATTTTCAGAGTTCATTTTGTAGTGATTTTCAATTTCACGGTCATT
>NW_025228252.1:80564-80916 GCF_018294505.1 Triticum aestivum | reverse complement strand
ACATGCTATGCGGGTGAAATGATGATGCCATGCCAAGTTTCAACATTTTCAGAGTTCATTTTGTAGGGATTTTCAATTTCAGGTTCATTTAGCTCTCTAAACAATTAGGTAAATGACCGAAAAACAACAAATGATGTCAGAACATGTTGGAAATTGATGACATCGCTTTGAATGCTGCATACTGAACACGAAAGAAGTCCGGAGTTCAAATAAGTTTAAAAAACATTGAAGTTCCCGTGTAACAGATGAGTTCTCGTCTGAAACCCTGATACTCCGAAAGAGTTTGTCTAGTTTGTACACGAAGTGCATCCAGTTTTTGCCGTGACCCTCTCTACTCTCTCGCACAAGCTAT
>NW_025228252.1:79935-80554 GCF_018294505.1 Triticum aestivum | reverse complement strand
AGTTTGCACACGAAGTGCGTCCAGTTTTTTTGTGACCCTCTCTACCCTTTCGCACATGCTATGCAGATGAAATGATTATACCATGCCAAGTTTCAACATTTTCAGAGTTCATTTTGTAGTGATTTTCAATTTCACGGTCATTTAGCTCTCTAAACAATTAGGTAAATGACCGAAAAACAACAAATGATGTCAGAACATGTTGGAAATTGATGACGTCGCTTTGAATGCTGCATACTGAACACAAAAGATGTCCAGAGTTCAAATAAGTTTAAAAAACATTGAAGTGCCCGTGTAACAGATGAGTTCTCGTCTGAAACCCTGATACTCCGAAAGAGTTTGTCCAGTTTGTAAACGAAGTGCATCCAGTTTTTGCCGTGACCCTCTCTACTCTCTCGCACAAGCTATGCGGGCGAAATGATGATACCATGCCAAGTTTCAACATTTTCAGAATTCATTTTGTAGTGATTTTCAATTTCACGGCCATTTAGCTCTCTCAACAATTAGGTAAAATGACCGAAAAACAACAAATGATGTCAGAACATGTTGGAAATTGATGACGTCGCTTTGAATGCTGCATACTGAACACAAAAGAAGTCCGGAGTTCAAATAAGTTTCAAAA
>NW_025228252.1:79059-79838 GCF_018294505.1 Triticum aestivum | reverse complement strand
CATTGAAGCGGCCGTGTAACAGATGAGTTCTCATCCGAAACCCTGAGACTCCGAAAGAGTTTGTCCAGTTTGTACACGAAATGCATCCAGATATTGCCGTACTCTTTCGCACATGCTATGCGGGTGAAATGATGATACCTTGCCAAGTTTCAACATTTTCAGAGTTCATTTGTAATGATTTTCAATTTCACGGTCATTTAGCTCTCTAAACAATTAGGTAAATGACCGAAAAACAACAAATGATGTCAGAACATGTTGGAAATTGATGATGTCGCTTTCAATGCTGCATACTGAACACAAAAGAAGTCCGGAGTTCAAATAAGTTTAAAAAACATTGAAGTGCCCGTGTAACAGATGAGTTCTCGTCCGAAACCCTTTTACTCTGAAAGAGTTTGTCCAATTTAAACAGAAAGTGCGTCTAGTTTTTGCCGTGACCCTCTCTACTCTTTCGCACATGCTATGCGGGTGAAATGATGATTCCATGCCAAGTTTCAACATTTTCAGAGTTCATTTTGTAGTGATTTCCAATTTCAGGTTCATTTAGCTCTCTAAACAATTAGGTAAATGACCAAAAAACAACAAATGATGTCAGAACATGTTGGAAATTGATGACGTCACTTTGAATGCTGCATACTGAACACGAAAGAAGTCCGGAGTTCAAATAAGTTTAAAAAACATTGAAGTGCCCGTGTAACAGATGAGTTCTCGTCTGAAACCCTGATACTCCGAAAGAGTTTGTCTAGTTTGTACACGAAGTGCATCCAGTTTTTGCCGTGACC
>NW_025228252.1:77652-78403 GCF_018294505.1 Triticum aestivum | reverse complement strand
TCTCTACTCTCTCGCACAAGCTATGCGGGCGAAATGATGATACCATGCCAAGTTTCAACATTTTCAGAATCCATTTTGTAGTGATTTTCAATTTCACGGCCATTTAGCTCTCTAAACGATTAGGTAAATGACCGAAAAACAACAAATGATGTCAGAACATGTTGGAAATTAATGACGTCGCTTTGAATGCTGCATACTGAACACAAAATAAGTATGGAGTTCAAATAAGTTTAAAAAACATTGAAGCGTCGGTGTAACAGATGAGTTCTCGTCCGAAACCCTGATACTCCGAAAGAGTTTGTCCAGTTTGTACACGAAGTGCGTCCAGTTTTTGCCGTGACCCTCTCTACTCTTTCGCACATGCTATGTGGGTGAAATGATGATACCATGCCATGTTTCAACATTTTTAGAATTCACTTTGTAGTGATTTTCAATTTCACGGTCATTTAGCTCTCTAAACAATTAGGTAAATGACCGAAAAACAACATATGATGTCAGAACATGTTGGAAATTGATGATGTCGCTTTGAATGCTGCATACTGAACACAAAAGAAGTCCGGAGTTCAAATAAGTTTAAAAAACATTGAAGCGGCCGTGTAACAGATGAGTTCTCATCCGAAACCCTGAGACTCTGAAAGAGTTTGTCCAGTTTGTACACGAAATGCATCCAGATATTGCCGTACTCTTTCGCACATGCTATGCGGGTGAAATGATGATACCTTGCCAAGTTTCAACATTTTCAGAGTTCATT
>NW_025228252.1:76741-77136 GCF_018294505.1 Triticum aestivum | reverse complement strand
GTCAAATGATGATACCATGCCAAGTTTCAACATTTCCAGAGTTCATTTTGTAGTGATTTTCATTCACGGTCATTTAGCTCTCTAAACAATTACGTAAATGACCGAAAAACATCAAATTATGTCAGAACATGTTGGAAATTGATGACGTCGCTTTGAATGCTGCATACTGAACACAAAAGAAGTCCGGAGTTCAAATAAGTTTAAAAAACATTGAAGTGCTCGTGTAACAGATGAGTTCTCGTCAGAAACCCTGATACTCCGAAAGAGTTTGTCCAGTTTGTACACGAAGTGCGTCCAGTTTTTGCCGTGACCCTCTCTACTCTTTTGCACATGCTATGCGGGTGAAATGATGATACCATGCCAAGTTTCAACAATTTCAGAATTCATTTTGTAGT
>NW_025228252.1:75880-76548 GCF_018294505.1 Triticum aestivum | reverse complement strand
AAATGCATCCAGATATTGCCGTACTCTTTCGCACATGCTATGCGGGTGAAATGATGATACCTTGCCAAGTTTCAACATTTTCAGAGTTCATTTGTAATGATTTTCAATTTCACGGTCATTTAGCTCTCTAAACAATTAGGTAAATGACCGAAAAACAACAAATGATGTCAGAACATGTTGGAAATTGATGACGTCGCTTTGAATGCTGCATACTGAACACAAAAGAAGTCCGGAGTTCAAATAAGTTTAAAAAACATTGAAGTGCCCGTGTAACAGATGAGTTCTCGTCCGAAACCCTTTTACTCTGAAAGAGTTTGTCCAATTTAAACACAAAGTGCGTCCAGTTTTTGCCGTGACCCTCTCTACTCTTTCGCACATGCTATGCGGGTGAAATGATGATTCCATGCCAAGTTTCAACATTTTCAGAGTTCATTTTGTAGTGATTTTCAATTTCAGGTTCATTTAGCTCTCTAAACAATTAGGTAAATGACCGAAAAACAACAAATGATGTCAGAACATGTTGGAAATTGATGACGTCACTTTGAATGCTGCATACTGAACACGAAATAAGTCCGGAGTTCAAATAAGTTTAAAAAACATTGAAGTGCCCGTGTAACAGATGAGTTCTCGTCTGAAACCCTGATACTCCGAAAGAGTTTGTCCAGTTT
>NW_025228252.1:75119-75870 GCF_018294505.1 Triticum aestivum | reverse complement strand
TCTCTACTCTCTCGCACAAGCTATGCGGGCGAAATGATGATACCATGCCAAGTTTCAACATTTTCAGAATCCATTTTGTAGTGATTTTCAATTTCACGGCCATTTAGCTCTCTAAACGATTAGGTAAATGACCGAAAAACAACAAATGATGTCAGAACATGTTGGAAATTAATGACGTCGCTTTGAATGCTGCATACTGAACACAAAATAAGTATGGAGTTCAAATAAGTTTAAAAAACATTGAAGCGTCGGTGTAACAGATGAGTTCTCGTCCGAAACCCTGATACTCCGAAAGAGTTTGTCCAGTTTGTACACGAAGTGCGTCCAGTTTTTGCCGTGACCCTCTCTACTCTTTCGCACATGCTATGTGGGTGAAATGATGATACCATGCCATGTTTCAACATTTTTAGAATTCACTTTGTAGTGATTTTCAATTTCACGGTCATTTAGCTCTCTAAACAATTAGGTAAATGACCGAAAAACAACATATGATGTCAGAACATGTTGGAAATTGATGATGTCGCTTTGAATGCTGCATACTGAACACAAAAGAAGTCCGGAGTTCAAATAAGTTTAAAAAACATTGAAGCGGCCGTGTAACAGATGAGTTCTCATCCGAAACCCTGAGACTCTGAAAGAGTTTGTCCAGTTTGTACACGAAATGCATCCAGATATTGCCGTACTCTTTCGCACATGCTATGCGGGTGAAATGATGATACCTTGCCAAGTTTCAACATTTTCAGAGTTCATT
>NW_025228252.1:73793-75109 GCF_018294505.1 Triticum aestivum | reverse complement strand
AATGACCGAAAAACAACAAATGATGTCAGAACATGTTGGAAATTAATGACGTCGCTTTGAATGCTGCATACTGAACACAAAATAAGTATGGAGTTCAAATAAGTTTAAAAAACATTGAAGCGCCGGTGTAACAGATGAGTTCTCGTCCGAAACCCTGATACTCCGAAAGAGTTTGTCCAGTTTGTACACGAAGTGCGTCCAGTTTTTGCCGTGACCCTCTCTACTCTTTCGCTCATGCTATGTGGGTGAAATGATGATACCATGCCATGTTTCAACATTTTTAGAATTCATTTTGTAGTGATTTTCAATTTCACGGTCATTTAGCTCTCTAAACAATTAGGTAAATGACCGAAAAACAACATATGATGTCAGAACATGTTGGAAATTGATGATGTCGCTTTGAATGCTGCATACTGAACGCAAAAGTAGTCCGGAGTTCAAATAAGTTTAAAAAATATTGAAGCGCCCGTGTAACAGATGAGTTCTCGTCCGAAACCCTGATACTCCGAAAGAGTTAGTCCAGTTTGTACACGAAGTGCTTCCAGTTTTTGCCGCAACCCTCTCTACTCTTTCGCACACGCTATGCGGGTGAAATGATGATACCATGCCAAGTTTCAACATTTTCAGAGTTCAGTTTGTAATGATTTTCAATTTCACGGTCATTTAGCTCTCTAAACAATTAGGTAAATGACCGAAAAACAACAAATGATGTCATAACATGTTGGAAATTGATGATGTCGCTTTCAATGCTGCATACTGAACACGAAAGAAGTCTGGAGTTCAAATAAGTTTAAAAAACATTGAAGTGCCCGTGTAACAGATGAGTTCTCGTCCGAAACTCTTTTACTCTGAAAGCGTTTGTCCAATTTAAACACAAAGTGCGTCCAGTTTTTGCCATGACCCTCTCTACTCTTTCGCACATGCTATGCGGGTGAAATGATGATGCCATGCCAAGTTTCAACATTTTCAGAGTTCATTTTGTAGGGATTTTCAATTTCAGGTTCATTTAGCTCTCTAAACAATTAGGTAAATGACCGAAAAACAACAAATGATGTCAGAACATGTTGGAAATTGATGACATCGCTTTGAATGCTGCATACTGAACACGAAAGAAGTCCGGAGTTCAAATAAGTTTAAAAAACATTGAAGTGCCCGTGTAACAGATGAGTTCTCGTCTGAAACCCTGATACTCCGAAAGAGTTTGTCTAGTTTGTACACGAAGTGCATCCAGTTTTTGCCGTGACCCTCTCTACTCTCTCGCACAAGCTATGCGGGCGAAATGATGATACCATGCCAAGTTTCAACATTTTCAGAAT
>NW_025228252.1:72917-73544 GCF_018294505.1 Triticum aestivum | reverse complement strand
TCGCTTTGAATGCTGCATACTGAACACGAAAGAAGTCCGGAGTTCAAATAAGTTTAAAAAACATTGAAGTGCCCGTGTAACAGATGAGTTCTCGTCTGAAACCCTGATACTCCGAAAGAGTTTGTCCAGTTTGTACACGAAGTGCATCCAGTTTTTGCCGTGACCCTCTCTACTCTCTCGCACAAGCTATGCGGGCGAAATGATGATACCATTCCAAGTTTCAACATTTTCAGAATTCATTTTGTAGTGATTTTCAATTTCACGGCCATTTAGCTCTCTAAACAATTAGGTAAATGACCGAAAACAACAAATGATGTCACAACATGTTGGAGATTGATGACGTCGCTTTGAATGCTGCATACTGAACACAATAGAAGTAGGGAGTTCAAATAAGTTTAAAAAACATTGAAGCGCCCGTGTAACAGATGAGTTCTCGTCCGAAACCCTGATACTCCGAAAGAGTTTGTCCAGTTTGTACACGAAGTGCGTCCAGTTTTTGCCGTGACCCTCTCTACTCTTTCGCACATGCTATGTGGGTGAAATGATGATACCATGCCAAGTTTCAACATTTTCAGAATTCATTTTGTAGTGATTTTCAATTTCACGGTCATTTAGCTCTCTAAACAA
>NW_025228252.1:71933-72634 GCF_018294505.1 Triticum aestivum | reverse complement strand
AACATGTTGGAAATTAATGACGTCGCTTTGAATGCTGCATACTGAACACAAAAGAAGTATGGAGTTCAAATAAGTTTAAAAAACATTGAAGCGCCCGTGTAACAGATGAGTTCTCGTCCAAAACCCTGATACTCCGAAAGAGTTTGTCCAGTTTGTACACGAAGTGCGTCTAGTTTTTGCTGTGACCCTCTCTACTCTTTCGCACATGCTATGTGGGTGAAATGATGATACCATGCCATGTTTCAACATTTTTAGAATTCATTTTGTAGTGATTTTCAATTTCACGGTCATTTAGCTCTATAAACAATTAGGTAAATGACTGAAAAACAACATATGATGTCAGAACATGTTGGAAATTGATGATGTCGCTTTGAATGCTGCATACTGAACACAAAAGTAGTCCGGAGTTCAAATAAGTTTAAAAAATATTGAAGCACCCGTGTAACAGATGAGTTCTCGTCCGAAACCCTGATACTCCGAAAGAGTTAGTCCAGTTTGTACACGAAGTGCGTCCAGTTTTTGCCGCAACCCTCTCTACTCTTTCGCACACGCTATGCGGGTGAAATGATGATACCATGCCAAGTTTCAACATTTTCAGAGTTCAGTTTGTAATGATTTTCAATTTCACGGTCATTTAGCTCACTAAACAATTAGGTAAATGACCGAAAAACAACAAATGATGTCATAACATGTTGGAAATT
>NW_025228252.1:70463-71766 GCF_018294505.1 Triticum aestivum | reverse complement strand
ACTGAACACGAAAGAAGTCTGGAGTTCAAATAAGTTTAAAAAACATTGAAGTGCCCGTGTAACAGATGAGTTCTCGTCCGAAACCCTGATACTCCGAAAGAGTTTGCCTATTTTGCACACGAAGTGCGTCCAGCTTTTTTGTGACCCTATCTACCCTTTCGCACATGCTATGCAGGTGAAATGATTATACCATGCCAAGTTTCAACATTTTCAGAGTTCATTTTGTAGTGATTTTCAATTTCACGGTCATTTAGCTCTCTAAACAATTAGGTAAATGACCGAAAAACAACAAATGATGTCAGAACATGTTGGAAATTGATGACGTCGCTTTGAATGCTGCATACTAAACACAAAAGAAGTACGGAGTTCAAATAAGTTTAAAAAACATTGAAGCGCGCGTGTAACAGATGAGTTCTCGTCCGAAACCCTGAGACTCCGAAAGAGTTTGTCCAGTTTGTACACGAAATGCGTCCAGTTTTTGCTGTGACCCTCTCTACTCTTTCGCACATGCTATGCGGCTGAAATGATGATACCTTGCCATTTCAACATTTTCAGAGTTCATTTTGTAATGATTTTCAATTTACAGGTTCATTTAGCTCTCTAAACAATTAGGTAAATGCCCGAAAAACAACAAATGATGTCAGAACATGTTGGAAATTGATGACGTCGCTTTGAATGCTGCATACTGAACACAAAAGAAGTCCGGAGTTCAAATAAGTTTAAAAAACATTGAAGTGCCCGTGTAACAGATGAGTTCTCGTCTGAAACCCTGATACTCCCGAAGAGTTTGTCCACTTTGTACACGAAGTGGATCCAGTTTTTGCCGTGACCCTCTCTACTCTCTCGCACAAACTATGCGGCCGAAATGATGATACCATGCCAAGTTTCAATATTTTCATAATTAATTTTGTAGTGATTTTCAATTTCACGGCCATTTAGCTCTCTAAACAATTAGGTAAATGACCGAAAAACAACAAATGATGTCAGAACATGTTGGAAATTGATGACGTCACTTTGAATGCTGCATACTGAACACAAAAGAAGTACGAAGTTCAAACAAGTTTAAAAAACATTGAAGCGCCCGTGTAACAGATGAGTTCTCGTCCGAAACCCTGATACTCCGAAAGAGTTTGTCTAGTTTGTACACGAAGTGCATCCAGTTTTTGCCGTGACCCTCTCTACTCTCTCGCACAAGCTATGCGGGTGAAATGATGATACCATGCCAAGTTTCAACATTTTTAGAATTCATTTTGTAGTGATTTTCAATTTCACGGTCATTTAGCTCTCTAAACAATTAGGTAAA
>NW_025228252.1:68708-69324 GCF_018294505.1 Triticum aestivum | reverse complement strand
CCCTGATACTCCGAAAGAGTTGTCCAGTTTGTACATGAAGTGCGTCCAGCTTTTGCCGCGACCCTCTCTACTCTCTCGCACAAGCTATGCGGGCGAAATGATGATACCATGCCAAGTTTCAACATTTTCAGAATTCATTTTGTAGTGATTTTCAATTTCACGGTCATTTAGCTCTCTAAACAATTAGGTAAATGACCGAAAAACAACAAATGATGTCAGAACATGTTGGAAATTGATGACGTCGCTTTGAATGCTGCATACTAAACACAAAAGAAGTACGGAGTTCAAATAAGTTTAAAAAACATTGAAGCGCCCATGTAACAGATGAGTTCTCGTCCGAAACCCTGAGACTCCGAAAGAGTTTGTCCAGTTTGTACACGAAATGCGTCCAGTTTTTCCTGTGACCCTCTCTACTCTTTCGCACATGCTATGCGGGTGAAATGATGATACCTTGCCATTTCAACATTTTCAGAGTTCATTTTGTAATGATTTTCAATTACAGGTTCATTTAGCTCTCTAAACAATTAGGTAAATGCCCGAAAAACAAAAAATGATGTCAGAACATGTTGGAAATTGATGACGTCGCTTTGAATGCTGCATACTGAACACAAAAGAA
>NW_025228252.1:66191-67066 GCF_018294505.1 Triticum aestivum | reverse complement strand
ATGCGGGTGAAATGATGATACCATGCCAAGTTTCAACATTTTCAGAATTCATTTTGTAGTGATTTTCAATTTCACGGTCATTTAGCTCTCTAAACAATTAGGTAAATGACCGAAAAACAACAAATGATGTCAGAACATGTTGGAAATTGATGACGTCGCTTTGAATGCTGCATACTAAACACAAAAGAAGTACGGAGTTCAAATAAGTTTAAAAAACATTGAAGCGCCCATGTAACAGATGAGTTCTCGTCCGAAACCCTGAGACTCCGAAAGAGTTTGTCCAGTTTGTACACGAAATGCGTCCAGTTTTTCCTGTGACCCTCTCTACTCTTTCGCAGATGCTATGCGGGTGAAATGATGATACCTTGCCATTTCAAAATTTTCAGAGTTCATTTTGTAATGATTTTCAATTTACAGGTTCATTTAGCTCTCTAAACAATTAGGTAAATGACCGAAAAACAACAAATGATGTCAGAACATGTTGGAAATTGATGACGTCGCTTTGAATGCTGCATACTGAACATAAAAGAAGTCCGGAGTTCAAATAAGTTTAAAAAACATTGAAGTGCCCGTGTAACAGATGAGTTCTCGTCTGAAACCCTGATACTCCCGAAGAGTTTGTCCACTTTGTACACGAAGTGCATCCAGTTTTTGCCGTGACCCTCTCTACTCTCTCGCACAAGCTATGCGGCCGAAATGATGATACCATGCCAAGTTTCAATATTTTCATAAGTCATTTTGTAGTGATTTTCAATTTCACGGCCATTTAGCTCTCTAAACAATTAGGTAAATGACCGAAAAACAACAAATGATGTCAAAACATGTTGGAAATTGATGACGTCACTTTGAATGCTGCATACTGGACACAAAAGAAG
>NW_025228252.1:64117-64701 GCF_018294505.1 Triticum aestivum | reverse complement strand
TTTCGCACATGCTATGCGGGTGAAATGATGATACCTTGCCAAGTTTCAACATTTTCAGAGTTCATTTTGTAATGATTTTCAATTTACAGGTTCATTTAGCTCTCTAAACAATTAGGTAAATGACCGACAAACAACAAATGATGTCAGAACATGTTGGAAATTGATGACGTCGCTTTGAATGCTGCATACTGAACACGAAAGAAGTCCGGAGTTCAAATAAGTTTAAAAAACATTGAAGTGCCCTTGTAACAGATGAGTTCTCGTCTGAAACCCTGATACTCCCAAAGAGTTTGTCCACTTTGTACACGAAGTGCATCCAGTTTTTGCCGTGACCCTCACTACTCTCTCGCACAAGCTATGCGGCCGAAATGATGATACCATGCCAAGTTTCAATATTTTCATAATTCATTTTGTAGTGATTTTCAATTTCATGGCCATTTAGCTCTCTAAACAATTAGGTAAATGACCGAAAAACAACAAATGATGTCAGAACATGTTGGAAATTGATGACGTCACTTTGAATGCTGCATACTGAACACAAAAGAAGTACGGAGTTCAAATAAGTTTAAAAAACATTGAAGCGC
>NW_025228252.1:56267-60514 GCF_018294505.1 Triticum aestivum | reverse complement strand
CATTGAAGCGCTCGTGTAACAGATGAGTTCTCGTCCGAAACCCTGATACTCCGAAAGAGTTTGTCCAGTTTGTACACGAAGTGCGTCCAGTTTTTGCCGTGACCCTCTCTACTCTTTCGCACATGCTAAGCGGGTGAAATGATGATACCATGCCAAGTTTCAACATTTTCAGAGTTCATTTAGCTCTCTAAACAATTAGGTAAATGACGGAAAAACAACAAATGATGTCAGAACATGCTGGAAATTGATGACGTCGCATTGAATGCCGCATACTGAACACAAAAGAAGTCCGTTGTTCAAATAAGTTTAAAAAACATTGAAGTGCCCGTGTAACAGATGAGTTCTCGTCTGAAACCTTGATACCCCGAAAGAGTTTGTCCAATTTGTACACGAAGTGCATCAAGTTTTTTTGTGACCCTCTCTACTCTTTCGCACATGCTATGCGGGTGAAATGATGATACGATGCGAAGTTTCAACATTTACAGAGTTCATTTTGTAGTGATTTTCAATTTCACGGCCATTTAGCTCTCTAAACAATTAGGTAAATGACCGAAAAACAACAAATGATGTCAGAACATGTTGGAAATTGATGGCGTCGCTTTGAATGCTGCATACCGAACACAAAAGAAGTCCGGAGCTCAAATAAGTTTAAAAAACATTGAAGTGCCCATGTAACAGATGAGTTCTCGTCCGAAACCCTTTTACTCCGAAAGAGTTTGTCCAGTTTGTACACGAAGTGCGTCCAGTTTTTGCCGTGACCCTCTCTACTCTTTGGCACATGCTATGCGGGTGAAATGATGATACCATGCCAAGTTTCAACATTTTCAGAGTTCATTTTGTAGTGATATTCAATTTCACGGTCATTTAGCTCTCTAAACAATTAGGTAAATGACCGAAAAACAGGAAATGATGTGAGAACATGTTAGAAATTGATGGCGTCGCTTTGAATGCTACATACTGAAGACAAAAGAAGTCCGGAGCTCAAATAAGTTTAAAAAACATTGAAGTGCCCGTGTAACAGATGAGTTCTCGTCCGAAACCCTTTTACTCCGAAAGAGTTTGTGTAGTTTGTATACGAAGTGCGTCCGGTTTTTGCCGTGACCCTCTGTACTCTTTCGCACATGCTATGTGGGTGAAATGATGATACCATGCCAAGTTTCAACATTTTCAGAGTTCATTTTGTAGTGATTTTCAATTTCATGGTCATTTAGCTTTCTAAACAATTAGGTAAATGACCGAAAAACAACAAATGATGTCATAACATGTTGGAAATTGATGACGTCGCTTTGAATGCTGCATACTGAACACAAAAAAAGTTCGGAGTTCAAATAAGTTTAAAAAACATTGAAGTGCCTGTGTAACAGATGAGTTCTCGTCCGAAACCCTGATACTCCGAAAGAGTTTGTCCAGTTTGTACACGAAGTGCATCCAGTTTTTTTGTGACCCTCTCTACTCTTTCGCACGTGCTATGCGGGTGAAATGATGATACCATGACAAGTTTCAACTTTTTCAGAGTTCATTTTGTAGTGATTTTCAATTTCACGGTCATTTAGCTCTCTAAACAATTAGGTACATGACCGAAAAACAACAAATGATGTCAGAACATGTTGGAAATTGATGACGTCACTTTGAATGCTGCATACTAAACAAGAAAGAAGTCCGGAGTTCAAATAAGTTTAAAAAACATTGAAGTGCCCGTGTAACAGATGAGTTCTCGTCCGAAACCCTTTTACTCGGAAAGATTTTGTCCAGTTTGTACACGAAGTGCGTCCAGTTTTTGCCGTGACCCTCTCTACTCTGTCGCACACGCTATGCGGGTGAAATGATGATACCATGCCAAGTTTCAACATTTTCAGAATTCATTTTGTAGTGATTTTCAATTTCACGGTCCTTTAGCTCTCTAAACAATTAGCTAAATGACCGAAAAACAGGAAATGATGCGAGAACATGTTAGAAATTAATGGCGTCGCTTTGAATGCTACATACTTTACACAAAAGAAGTCCGGAGCTCAAATAAGTTTAAAAAACATTGAAGTGCCCGTGTAACAGATGAGTTCTCGTCCGAAACCCTTTTACTCCGAGAGAGTTTGTGTAGTTTGTATACGAAGTGCGTCCGGTTTTTGCCGTGACCCTCTGTACTCTTTCGCACATGCTATGCGGGTGAAATGATGATACCATGCCATGTTTCAACATTTTTAGAGTTCATTTTGTAGGGATTTTCAATTTCATGGTCATTTAGCTCTCTAAACAATTAGGTAAATGACCGAAAAACAACAAATGATGTCATAACATGTTGGAAATTGATGACGTTGCTTTGAATGCTGCATACTAAACACGAAAGAAGTCCGGAGTTCAAATAAGTTTAAAAAACATTGAAGTGCCCGTGTAACAGATGAGTTCTCGTCCGAAACCCTTTTACTGCGAAAGAGTTTGTCCAGTTTGTACACGAAGCGCATCCAGTTTTTTTGTGACCCTCTCTACTCTTTCGCACATGCTATGCGGGTGAAATGATGATACGATGCCAAGTTTCAACATTTCCAGAGTTCATTTTGTAGTGATTTTCAAATTGACGGCCATTTAGCTCTCTAAACAATTAGATAAATGACCGAAAAACAACAAATGATGTCACAACATGTTGAAAATTGATGACGTCACTTTGAATGCTGCATACTGAACACGAAAGAAGTCCGGAGTTCAAATAAGTTTAAAAAACATTGAAGTGCCTGTGTAACAGATGAGTTCTCGTCCGAAACCCTGATACCCCGAAAGAGTTTGTCCAGTTTGTACACGAAGTGCATCCAGTTTTTTTGTGACCCTCTCTACTCTTTCGCACGTGCTATGCGGGTGAAATGATGATACGATGCCAAGTTTCAACATTTCCAGAGTTCACTTTGTAGTGATTTTCAATTTGACGGCCATTTAGCTCTCTAAACAATTAGGTAAATGACCAAAAAACAACAAATGATGTCAAAACATGTTGGAAATTGATGACATCGCTTTGAATGCTGCATACTGAACACAAAAGAAGTCCGAAGCTCAAATAAGTTTAAAAAACATTGAAGTGCCCGTGTAACAGATGTGTTCTTCTCCGAAACCCTTTTACTCCGAAAGAGTTTGTCCAGTTTGTACACGAAGTGCGTCCAGTTTTTGTCGTGACCCTCTCTACTCTTTCGCACAAGCTATGCGGGTGAAATGATGATACCATGCCAAGTTTCAATATTTTCAGAGTTAATTTTGTAGTGATTTTCAATTTCACGGTCATTTAGCTCTCTAAACAATTAGGTAAATGACCGAAAAACAACAAATGATGTCATAACATGTTGGAAATTGATGATGTCGCTTTGAATGCTGCATACTGAACATGAAAGAAGTCCGGAGTTCAAATAAGTTTAAAAAACATTGAAGTGCCCCTGTAACAGATGAGTTCTCGTCCGAAACCCTCATACTCCGAAAGAGTTTGTCCAGTTTGCACACGACATGCGTCCAGTTTTTTTGTGACCCTCTCTACCCTTTCGCACATGCTATGCAGGTGAAATGATTATACCATGCCAAGTTTCAACATTTTCAGAGTTCATTTTGTAATGATTTTCAATTTCACGGTCATTTAGCTCTCTAAACAATTAGGTAAATGACCGAAAAACAACAAATGATGTCAGACCATGTTGGAAATTGATGACGTCACTTTGAATGCTGCATACTGAACACAAAAGAAGTCCGGAGTTCAAATAAGTTTAAAAAACATTGAAGTGCCCATGTAACTGATGAGTTCTCGTCCGAAACCCTTTTACTCTGAAAGAGTTTGTCCAATTTAAACACAAAGTGCGTCCAGTTTTTGCCATGACCCTCTCTACTCTTTCGCACATGCTATGCGGGTGAAATGATGATGCCATGCCAAGTTTCAACATTTTCATAGTTCATTTTGTAGTGATTTTCAATTTCACGGTCATTTAGCTCTCTAAACAATTAGGTAAATGACCGAAAAACAACAAATGATGTCAGAACATGTTGGAAATTGATGACGTCGCTTTGAATGCTGCATACTGAACACAAAAGAAGTCCGGAGTTCAAATAAGTTTAAAAAACATTGAAGAGCCCGTGTAACAGATGAGTTCTCGTCTGAAACCCTGATACTCCGAAAGAGTTTGTCCAGTTTGTACACGAAGTGCATCTAGTTTTTGCCGTGACCCTCTCTACTCTCTCGCACAAGCTATGCGAGCGAAACGATGATACCATGCCAAGTTTCAACA
>NW_025228252.1:51620-52441 GCF_018294505.1 Triticum aestivum | reverse complement strand
AAACCCTTTTACTCCGAAAGAGTTTGTCCAGTTTGTACACGAAGTGCGTCCAGTTTTTGCCGTGACCTTCTCTACTCTTTCGCACATGCTATGCGAGTGAAATGATGATACCATGGCAAGTTTCAACATTTTCAGAATTCATTTTGTAGTGATTTTCAATTTCACGGTCATTTAGCTCTCTAAACAATTAGGTAAATGACCGAAAAACAACAAATAATGTCAGAACATGTTGGAAATTGATGACGTCGCTTTGAATGCTGCATACTAAACAAGAAAGAAGTCCAGAGTTCAAATAAGTTTAAAAAACATTGAAGTGCCCGTGTAACAGATGAGTTCTCGTCCGAAACCCTTTTACTCCGAAAGAGTTTGTCCAGTTTGTACACGAAGTGCATCCAGTTTTTTTGTGACCCTCTCTACTCTTTCGCACGTGCTATGCGGGTGAAATGATGATACGATGCCAAGTTTCAACATTTCCAGAGTTCATTTTGTAGTGATTTTCAATTTGACGGCCATTTACCTCTCTAAACAATTAGGTAAATGACCAAAAAACAACAAATGATGTCAAAACATGTTGGAAATTGATGACGTCGCTTTGAATGCTGCATACTGAACACAAAAGAAGTCCGAAGATCAAATAAGTTTAAAAAACATTGAAGTGCCCGTGTAACAGATGAGTTCTTCTCCGAAACCCTTTTACTCCGAAAGAGTTTGTCCAGTTTGTACACGAAGTGCGTCCAGTTTTTGTCGTGACCCTCTCTACTCTTTCGCACAAGCTATGCGGGTGAAATGATGATACCATGCCAAGTTTCAATATTTTCAGA
>NW_025228252.1:48628-50895 GCF_018294505.1 Triticum aestivum | reverse complement strand
TTTTTTGTGACCCTCTCTACCCTTTCGCACATGCTATGCAGGTGAAATGATTATACCATGCCAAGTTTCAACATTTTCAGAGTTAATTTTGTAATGATTTTCAATTTCACGGTCATTTAGCTCTCTAAACAATTAGGTAAATGACCGAAAAACAACAAATGATGTCAGAACATGTTGGAAATTGATGACGTCACTTTGAATGCTACATACTGAACACAAAATAAGTCCGGAGTTCAAATAAGTTTCAAAAACACTGAAGTGCCCGTGTAACAGATGAGTTCTCGTCCGAAACCCTTTTACTCTGAAAGAGTTTGTCCAATTTAAACACAAAGTGCGTCCAGTTTTTGCCATGACCCTCTCTACTCTTTCGCACATGCTATGCGGGTGAAATGATGATGCCATGCCAAGTTTCAACATTTCCATAGTTCATTTTGTAGTGATTTTCAATTTCACGGTCATTTAGCTCTCTAAACAATTAGGTAAATGACCGAAAAACAACAAATGATGTCAGAACATGTTGGAAATTGATGACGTCGCTTTGAATGCTGCATACTGAACACAAAAGAAGTCCGGAGTTCAAATAAGTTTAAAAAACATTGAAGTGCCCGTGTAACATATGAGTTCTCGTCTGAAACCCTGATACTCCGAAAGAGTTTGTCCAGTTTGTACGCGAAGTGCATCCAGTTTTTGCCGTGACCCTCTCTACTCTCTCGCACAAGCTATGCGAGCGAAATGATGATACCATGCCAAGTTTCAACATTTTCAGAATTCATTTTGTAGTGATTTTCAATTTCACGGCCATTTAGCTCTCTAAACAATTAGGTAAATGACCGAAAAACAACAAATGATGTCAGAACATGTTGGAAATTGATGACGTTGCTTTGAATGCTGCATACAGAACACAAAAGAAGTACGGAGTTCAAATAAGTTTAAAAAACATTGAAGCGCCCGTGTAACAGATGAGTTCTCGTCCGAAACCCTGATACTCCGAAAGAGTTTGTCCAGTTTGTACACGAAGTGCGTCCAGTTTTTGCCGTGACCCTCTCTACTATTTCGCACATGCTCTGCGGGTGAAATGATGATATCTTGCCAAGTTTCAACATTTTCAGAATTCATTTTGTAGTGATTTTCAATTTCACGGTCATTTAGCTCTCTAAACAATTAGGTAAATGACCAAAAAACAACAAATGATGTCAGAACATGTTGGAAATAGATGATGTCGCTTTGAATGCTGCATACTGAACACAAAAGAAGTCTGGAGTTCAAATAAGTTTAAAAAATATTGAAGCGCCCGTGTAACAGATGAGTTCTCGTCTGAAACCCTGATACTCCGAAAGAGTTTGTCCAGTTTGTACACGAAGTGCATCCAGTTTTTTTGTGACCCTCTCTACTCTTTCGCACGTGCTATGCGGGTGAAATGACGATACCATGTCAAGTTTCAACATTTTCAGAGTTCATTTTGTAGTGATTTTCAATTTCACGGTCATTTAGCTCTCTAAACAATTAGGTAAATGACCGAAAAACAACAAATAATGTCAGAACATGTTGGAAATTGATGACGTCGCTTTGAATGCTGCATACTAAACAAGAAAGAAGTCCAGAGTTCAAATAAGTTTAAAAAACATTGAAGTGCCCGTGTAACAGATGAGTTCTCGTCCGAAACCCTTTTACTCCGAAAGAGTTTGTCCAGTTTGTACACGAAGTGCATCCAGTTTTTTTGTGACCCTCTCTACTCTTTCGCACATGCTATGCGGGTGAAATGATGATACGATGCCAAGTTTCAACATTTCCAGAGTTCATTTTGTAGTGATTTTCAATTTGACGCCCATTTAGCTCTCTAAACAATTAGGTAAATGACCGAAAAACAACAAATGATGTCAGAACATGTTGGAAATTGATGACGTCGCTTTGAATGCTGCATACTGAACACAAAAGAAGTCCGGAGTTCAAATAAGTTTAAAAAACATTGAAGCGCCCGTGTAACAGATGAGTTCTCGTCCGAAACCCTGATACTCCGAAAGAGTTTGTCCAGTTTGTACACGAAGTGTGTCCAGTTTTTGCCGTGACCCTATCTACTCTTTCGCACATGCTATGCGGGTGAAATGATGATACCTTGCCAAGTTTCAACATTTTCAGAATTCATTTTGTAGTGATTTTCAATTTCACGGCCATTTAGATCTCTAAACAATTAGGTGAATGACCGAAAAAGAACAAATGATGTCAGAACATGTTGGAAATTGTTGACGTCGCTTTGAATGCTGCATACT
>NW_025228252.1:47026-48505 GCF_018294505.1 Triticum aestivum | reverse complement strand
AAAAACAACAAATGATGTCAGAACATGTTGGAAATTGATGACGTCGCTTTGAATGCTGCATACTGAACACAAAAGAAGTACGGAGTTCAAATAATTTTAAAAAACATTGAAGCGCCCGTGTAACAGATGAGTTCTCGTCCGAAACCCTGATACTCCGAAAGAGTTTGTCCAGTTTGCACACGAAGTTTGTCCAGTTTTTGCCGTGACCCTATCTACTCTTTCGCACATGCTATGCGGGTGAAATGATGATACCTTGCCAAGTTTCAACATTTTTAGAATTCATTTTGTAGTGATTTTCAATTTCACGGTCATTTAGCTCTCTAAACAATTAGGTAAATGACCGAAAAACAACAAATGATGTCAGAACATGTTGGAAATTGAGGACGTCGCTTTGAATGCTGCATACTGAACACAAAAGAAGTCCGGAGTTCAAATAAGTTTAAAAAACATTGAAGTGCCCGTGTAACAGATGAGTTCTCGTCCGAAACCCTTTTACTCCGAAAGAGTTTGTCCAGTTTGTACACGAAGTGCGTCCAGTTTTTGCCGTGACCCTCTCTACAATTCCGCACATGCTATGCGAGTGAAATGATGATACCATGGCAAGTTTCAACATTTTCAGAATTCATTTTGTAGTGATTTTCAATTTCACGGTCATTTAGCTCTCTAAACAATTAGGTAAATGACCGAAAAACAACAAATGATGTCAGAACATGTTGGAAATTGATGACATCGCTTTGAATGCTACATACTGAACACAAAAGAAGTCCGGAGTTCAAATAAGTTTAAAAAACATTGAAGTGCCCGTGTAACAGATGAGTTCTTGTCTGAAACCCTGATACTCCGAAAGAGTTTGTCCAGTTTGTACACGAAGTGCGTCCAGTTTTTTTGTGACCCTCTCTACACTTTCGCACATGCTATGCGGGTGAAATGATGATACCATGCCAAGTTTCAACATTTTCAGAGTTCATTTTGTAGTGATTTTCAATTTCACGGTCATTTAGCTCTCTAAACAATTAGGTAAATGACCGAAAAACAGGAAATGATGTGAGAACATGTTAGAAATTTATGGCGTCGCTTTGAATGCTGCATACTGAACACAAAAGAAGTCCGGAGCTCAAATAAGTTTTAAAAACATTGAAGCGCCCGTGTAACAGATGAGTTCTCCTCCGAAACCCTTTTACTCCGAAAGAGTTTGTGTAGTTTGTACACGAAGTGCGTCCAGTTTTTGCTGTGACCCTCTCTACTATTTCGCACATGCTATGCGGGTGAAATGATGATACCATGCCAAGTTTCAACATTTTCAGAATTCATTTTGTAGTGATTTTGAATTTCACGGTCATTTAGCTCTCTAAACAATTAGGTAAATGACCGAAAAACAACAAATGATGTCAGAACATGTTGGAAATTGATGATGTCGCTTTGAATGCTGCATACTGAACACAAAAGAAGTCTGGACTTCAAATAAGTTTAAAAAATATT
>NW_025228252.1:42905-43645 GCF_018294505.1 Triticum aestivum | reverse complement strand
ATGCTACATACTGAACACAAAAGAAGTCCGGAGTTCAAATAAGTTTAAAAAACATTGAAGTGCCCGTGTAACAGATGAGTTCTCGTCTGAAACCCTGATACTCCGAAGGAGTTTGTCCAGTTTGTACACGAAGTGCGTCCAGTTTTTTTGTGACCCTCTCTACACTTTCGCACATGCTATGCGGGTGAAATGATGATACCATGCCAAGTTTCAACATTTTCAGAGTTCATTTTGTAGTAATTTTCAATTTCACGGTCATTTAGCTCTCTAAACAATTAGGTAAATGACCGAAAAACAGGAAATGATGTGAGAACATGTTAGAAATTTATGGCGTCGCTTTGAATGCTGCATACTGAACACAAAAGAAGTCCGGAGCTCAAATAAGTTTTAAAAACATTGATGCGCCCGTGTAACAGATGAGTTCTCCTCCGAAACCCTTTTACTCCGAAAGAGTTTGTGTAGTTTGTACACGAAGTGCGTCCAGTTTTTGCTGTGACCCTCTCTACTATTTCGCACATGCTATGCGGGTGAAATGATGATACCATGCCAAGTTTCAACATTTTCAGAATTCATTTTGTAGTGATTCTGAATTTCATGGTCATTTAGCTCTCTAAACAATTAGGTAAATGACCAAAAAACAACAAATGATGTCAGAACATGTTGGAAATTGATGATGTCGCTTTGAATGCTGCATACTGAACACAAAAGAAGTCCGGACTTCAAATAAGTTTAAAAAATAT
>NW_025228252.1:36523-36906 GCF_018294505.1 Triticum aestivum | reverse complement strand
TTTTTGTGACCCTCTCTACTCTTTCGCACATGCTATGCGGGTGAAATGATGATACGATGCCAAGTTTCAACATTTCCAGAGTTCATTTTGTAGTGATTTTCAATTTGACGGCCATTTAGCTCTCTAAACAATTAGGTAAATGACCGAAAAACAACAAATGATGTCAGAACATGTTGGAAATTGATGACGTCACTTTGAATGCTGCATACTGAACACAAAAGAAGTCCGGAGTTCAAATAAGTTTAAAAAACATTGAAGCGCCCGTGTAACAGATGAGTTCTCGTCCGAAACCCTGATACTCCGAAAGAGTTTGTCCAGTTGGTACACGAAGTGTGTCCAGTTTTTGCCGTGACCCTATCTACTCTTTCGCACATGCTATGCGG
>NW_025228252.1:34166-35965 GCF_018294505.1 Triticum aestivum | reverse complement strand
GTTGGAAATTGATGACGTCGCTTTGAATGCTGCATACTGAACACAAAAGAAGTACGGAGTTCAAATAATTTTAAAAAACATTGAAGCGCCCGTGTAACAGATGAGTTCTCGTCCGAAACCCTGATACTCCGAAAGAGTTTGTCCAGTTTGCACACGAAGTTTGTCCAGTTTTTGCCGTGACCCTCTCTACTCTTTCGCACATGCTATGCGGGTGAAATGATGATACCTTGCAAAGTTTCAACATTTTTAGAATTCATTTTGTAGTGATTTTCAATTTCACGGTCATTTAGCTCTCTAAACAATTAGGTAAATGACCGAAAAACAACAAATGATGTCAGAACATGTTGGAAATTGATGACGTCGCTTTGAATGCTGCATACTGAACACAAAAGAAGTCCGGAGTTCAAATAAGTTTAAAAAACATTGAAGTGCCCGTGTAACAGATGAGTTCTCGTCTGAAACCCTGATACTCCGAAAGAGTTTGTCCAGTTTGTACACGAAGTGCGTCCAGTTTTTTTGTGACCCTCTCTGCACTTTCGCACATGCTATGCGGGTGAAATGATGATACCATGCCAAGTTTCAACATTTTCAGAGTTCATTTTGTAGTGATTTTCAATTTCACGGTCATTTAGCTCTCTAAACAATTAGGTAAATGACCGAAAAATAGGAAATGATGTGAGAACATGTTAGAAATTTATGGCATCGCTTTGAATGCTGCATACTGAACACAAAAAAAGTCCGGAGCTCAAATAAGTTTTAAAAACATTGAAGCGCCCGTGTAACAGATGAGTTCTCCTCCGAAACCCTTTTACTCCGAAAGAGTTTGTGTAGTTTGTACACGAAGTGCGTCCAGTTTTTGCTGTGACCCTCTCTACTATTTCGCACATGCTATGCGGGTGAAATGATGATACCATGCCAAGTTTCAACATTTTCAGAATTCATTTTGTAGTGATTTTGAATTTCACGGTCATTTAGCTCTCTAAACAATTAGGTAAATAACCGAAAAACAAAAAATGATGTCAGAACATGTTGGAAATTGATATGTCGCTTTGAATGCTGCATACTGAACACAAAAGAAGTCCGGACTTCAAATAAGTTTAAAAAATATTGAAGCGCCCGTGTAACAGATGAGTTCTCGTCCGAAACCCTGATACTCCGAAAGAGTTTGTCCAGTTTGTACACGAAGTGCGTCCAGTTTTGGCCGTGACCCTCTCTACTCTTTCGCACATGCTATACGGGTGAAATGATGATACCATGCCAAGTTTCAACATTTTCAGAATTCATTTTGTAGTGATTTTCAATTTCACGGTCATTTAGCTCTCTAAACAATTAGGTAAATGACTGAAAAACAACAAAAGATGTCAGAACATGTTGGAAATTGATGACGTCGCTTTGAATGCTGCATACTGAACACGAAAGATGTCCGGAGTTCAAATAAGTTTAAAAACATTGAAGTGCCCATGTAACAGATGAGTTCTCGTCTGAAACCCTGATACTCCGAAAGAGTTTGTCCAGTTTGTACACGAAGTGCGTCCAGTTTTTGTCGTGACCCTCTCTACTCTTTCGCACACGCTATGCGGGTGAAATGATGATACCATGCCAAGTTTCAACATTTTTAGAATTCATTTTGTAGTGATTTTCAATTTCACGGTCATTTAGCTCTCTAAACAATTAGGTAAATGACCGAAAAACAACAAATGATGGTAGAACATGTTGGAAATTGATGATGTCGCTTTGAATGCTGCATACTAAACACGAAAGAAGTCCGGAGTTCAAATAAGTTTAAAAAACATTGAAGC
>NW_025228252.1:29339-30518 GCF_018294505.1 Triticum aestivum | reverse complement strand
GGTAAATAACCGAAAAACAACAAATGATGTCAGAACATGTTGGAAATTGATGATGTCGCTTTGAATGCTGCATACTGAACACAAAAGAAGTCCGGACTTCAAATAAGTTTAAAAAATATTGAAGCGCCCGTGTAACAGATGAGTTCTCGTCCGAAACCCTGATACTCCGAAAGAGTTTGTCCAGTTTGTACACGAAGTGCGTCCAGTTTTTGCCGTGACCCTCTCTACTCTTTCGCACATGCTATACGGGTGAAATGATGATACCATGCCAAGTTTCAACATTTTCAGAATTCATTTTGTAGTGATTTTCAATTTCACGGTCATTTAGCTCTCTAAACAATTAGGTAAATGACCGAAAAACAACAAATGATGTCAGAACATGTTGGAAATTGATGACGTCGCTTTGAATGCTGCATACTGAACACAAAAGAAGTCCGAAGTTCAAATAAGTTTAAAAAACATTGAAGTGCCCGTGTAACAGATGAGTTCTCGTCTGAAACCCTGATACTCCAAAAGAGTTTGTCCAGTTTGTACACGAAGTGCGTCCAGTTTTTTTGTGACCCTCTCTGCACTTTCGCACATGCTATGCGGGTGAAATGATTATACCATGCCAAGTTTCAACATTTTCAGAGTTCATTTTGTAGTGATTTTCAATTTCACGGTCATTTAGATCTCTAAACAATTAGGTAAATGACCGAAAAATAGGAAATGATGTGAGAACATGTTAGAAATTTATGGCGTCGCTTTGAATGCTGCATACTGAACACAAAAGAAGTCCGGAGCTCAAATAAGTTTTAAAAACATTGAAGCGCCTGTGTAACAGATGAGTTCTCCTCCGAAACCCTTTTACTCCGAAAGAGTTTGTGTAGTTTGTACACGAAGTGCGTCCAGTTTTTGCTGTGACCCTCTCTACTATTTCGCACATGCTATGCGGGTGAAATGATGATACCATGCCAAGTTTCAACATTTTCAGAATTCATTTTGTAGTGATTTTGAATTTCACGGTCATTTAGCTCTCTAAACAATTAGGTAAATAACCGAAAAACAACAAATGATGTCAGAACATGTTGGAAATTGATGATGTCGCTTTGAATGCTGCATACTGAACACAAAAGAAGTCCGGACTTCAAATAAGTTTAAAAAATATTGAAGCGCCCGTGTAACAGATGAGTTCTCGTC
>NW_025228252.1:24216-25073 GCF_018294505.1 Triticum aestivum | reverse complement strand
AACCCTGATACTCTGAAAGAGTTTGTCCAGTTTGTACACGAAGTGCGTCCAGTTTTTTTGTGACCCTCTCTACACTTTCGCACATGCTATGCGGGTGAAATGATGATACCATGCCAAGTTTCAACATTTTCAGAGTTCATTTTGTAGTGATTTTCAATTTCACGGTCATTTAGCTCTCTAAACAATTAGGTAAATGACCGAAAAACAGGAAATGATGTGAGAACATGTTAGAAATTTATGGCATCGCTTTGAATGCTGCATACTGAACACAAAAGAAGTCCGGAGCTCAAATAAGTTTTAAAAACATTGAAGCGCCCGTGTAACAGATGAGTTCTCCTCCGAAACCCTTTTACTCCGAAAGAGTTTGTGTAGTTTGTACGCGAAGTGCGTCCAGTTTTTGCTGTGACCCTCTCTACTATTTTGCACATGCTATGCGGGTGAAATGATGATACCATGCCAAGTTTCAACATTTTCAGAATTCATTTTGTAGTGATTTTGAATTTCACGGTCATTTAGCTCTCTAAACAATTAGGTAAATGACCGAAAAACAACAAATGATGTCAGAACATGTTGGAAATTGATGATGTCGCTTTGAATGCTGCATACTGAACACAAAAGAAGTCCGGACTTGAAATAAGTTTAAAAAATATTGAAGCGCCCGTGTAACAGATGAGTTCTCGACCGAAACCCTAATACTCCGAAAGAGTTTGTACAGTTTGTACACGAAGTGCGTCCAGTTTTTGCCGTGACCCTCTCTACTCTTTCGCACATGCTATACGGGTGAAATGAGATACCATGTCAAGTTTCAACATTTTCAGAATTCATTTTGTAGTGATTTTCAATTTCACGGTCATTTA
>NW_025228252.1:23849-24206 GCF_018294505.1 Triticum aestivum | reverse complement strand
GGGTGAAATGATGATACCATGCCAAGTTTCAACATTTTCAGAATTCATTTTGTAGTGATTTTCAATTTCACGGTCATTTAGCTCTCTAAACAATTAGGTAAATGACCGAAAAACAACAAATGATGTCAGAACATGTTGGAAATTGATGATGTCGCTTTGAATGCTGCATACTGAACACGAAAGAAGTCCGGAGTTCAAATAAGTTTAAAAACATTGAAGTGCCCATGTAACAGATGAGTTCTCGTCTGAAACCCTGATACTCCGAAAGAGTTTGTCCAGCTTGTACACGAAGTGCGTCCAGTTTTTGTCGTGACCCTCTCTACTCTTTCACACACGCTATGCGGGTGAAATGATGAT
>NW_025228252.1:22604-23724 GCF_018294505.1 Triticum aestivum | reverse complement strand
TACTCCGAAAGAGTTTGTCCAGTTTGTACACGAAGTGCGTCCAGTTTTTGTCGTGACCCTCTCTACTCTTTCGCACACGCTATGAGGGTGAAATGATGATACCATGCCAAGTTTCAACATTTTCAGAATTCATTTTGTAGTGATTTTCAATTTCACGGTCATTTAGCTCTCTAAACAATTAGGTAAATGACCGAAAAACAACAAATGATGGTAGAACATGTTGGAAATTGATGATGTCGCTTTGAATGCTGCATACTAAACACGAAAGAAGTTCGGAGTTCAAATTAGTTTAAAAACATTGAAGTGCTCGTGTAATAGATGAGTTCTGGTCCAAAACCCTGATACTCCTGAGGAGTTTATCCAGTTTGCACACGAAGTGCGTCCAGTTTTTTGTGACCCTCTCTAACCTTTCGCACATGCTATGCGGGTGAAATGATTATACCATGCTAAGTTTCAACATTTTCAGAGTTCATTTTGTAATGATTTTCAATTTCACGGTCATTTAGCTCTCTAAACAATTAGGTAAATGACCGAAAAACAACAAATGATGTCAGAACATGTTGGAAATTGATGACGTCGCTTTGAATGCTACATAGTGAACACAAAAGAACTCCGGAGTTCAAATAAGTTTAAAAAACATTGAAGTGCCCGTGTAACAGATGAGTTCTCGTCCGAAACCCTTTTACTCCGAAAGAGTTTGTCCAGTTTGTACACGAAGTGCATCCAGTTTTTTTGTGACCCTCTCTACTCTTTCGCACACGCTATGCGGGTGAAATGATGATACGATGCCAAGTTTCAACATTTCCAGAGTTCATTTTGTAGTGATTTTCAAATTGACGGCCATTTAGCTCTCTAAACAATTAGATAAATGACCGAAAAACAACAAATGATGTCAGAACATGTTGGAAATTGATGATGTCACTTTGAATGCTGCATACTGAACAAGAAAGAAGTCCGGAGTTCAAATAAGTTTAAAAAACATTGAAGTGCCTGTGTAACAGATGAATTCTTGTCCGAAACCCTGATACCCCGAAAGAGTTTGTCCAGTTTGTACATGAAGTGCATCCAGTTTTTTTGTGACCCTCTCTACCCTTTCGCACGTGCTATGCGGGTGAAATGA
>NW_025228252.1:21111-22529 GCF_018294505.1 Triticum aestivum | reverse complement strand
CCAAGTTTCAACATTTCCAGAGTTCATTTTGTTGTGATTTTCAATTTGACGGCCATTTAGCTCTCTAAACAATTAGGTAAATGACCAAAAAACAACAAATGATGTCAAAACATGTTGGAAATTGATGACGTCACTTTGAATGCTGCATACTGAACACAAAAGAAGTCCGAAGCTCAAATAAGTTTAAAAAACATTGAAGTGCCCGTGTAACAGATGAGTTCTTCTCCGAAACCCTTTTACTCCGAAAGAGTTTGTCCAGTTTGTACACGAAGTGCATCCAGTTTTTGCCGTGAGCCTCTCTACTCTTTCGCACAAGCTATGTGGGTGAAATGATGATACCATGCCAAGTTTTAATATTTTCAGAGTTCATTTTGTAGTGATTTTAAATTTCACGGTCATTTAGCTCTCTAAACAATTAGGTAAATGACCGAAAAACAACAAATGATGTCATAACATGTTGGAAATTGATGATGTCGCTTTGAATGCTGCATACTGAACATGAAAGAAGTCCGGAGTTCAAATAAGTTTAAAAAACATTGAAGTGCCCCTGTAACAGATGAGTTCTCGTCCGAAACCCTCATACTCCGAAAGAGTTTGTCCAGTTTGCACACGACGTGCGTCCAGTTTTTTTGTGACCCTCTCTTCCCTTTCGCACATGCTATGCAGGTGAAATGATTATACCATGCCAAGTTTCAACATTTTCAGAGTTCATTTTGTAATGATTTTCAATTTCACGGTCATTTAGCTCTCTAAACAATTAGGTAAATGACCGAAAAACAACAAATGATGTCAGAACATGTTGGAAATTGATGACGTCGCTTTGAATGCTGCATACTGAACACAAAAGAAGTCTGGAGTTCAAATAAGTTTAAAAAACATTGAAGTGCCCGTGTAACAGATGAGTTCTCGTCCGAAACCCTTTTACTCTGAAAGAGTTTGTCCAATTTAAACACAAAGTGTGTCCAGTTTTTGCTGTGACTCTCTCTACTCTTTCGCACATGCTATGCGGGTGAAATGATGATGCCATGCCAAGTTTCAACATTTTCATAGTTCATTTTGTAGTGATTTTCAATTTCACGGTCATTTAGCTCTCTAAACAATTAGGTAAATGACCGAAAAACAACGAATGATGTCAGAACATGTTGGAAATTGATGACGTCGCTTTGAATGCTGCATACTAAACACAAAAGAAGTCCGGAGTTCAAATAAGTTTAAAAACATTGAAGTGCCCGTGTAACAGATGAGTTCTCGTCTGAAACCCTGATACTCCGAAAGAGTTTGTCCAGTTTGTACACGAAGTGCATCCAGTTTTTGCCGTGACCCTCTCTACTCTCTCGCACAAGCTATGCGAGCGAAATGATGATACCATGCCAAGTTTCAACATTTTTAGAATTCATTTTGTAGTGATTTTCAATTCC
>NW_025228252.1:19112-20308 GCF_018294505.1 Triticum aestivum | reverse complement strand
GAAGCGCCCGTGTAACAGATGAGTTCTCGTCCGAAACCCTGATACTCCGAAGGAGTTTGTCCAGTTTGTACACGAAGTGCGTCTAGTTTTTTTGTGACCCTCTCTACTCTTTCGCACATGCTATGCAGGTGAAATGATGATACCATGGCAAGTTTCAACATTTTCAGAGTTCATTTTGTAGTGATTTTCAATTTCACGGCCATTTAGCTCTCTAAACTATTAGGTAAATGACCAAAAAACAACAAATGATGTTAGAACATGTTGGAAAATTGATGACGTCGCTTTGAATGCTGCATACTGAACACAAAAGAAGTCCGGAGCTCAAATAAGTTTAAAAAACATTGAAGTGCCCGTGTAACAGATGAGTTCTCATCCGAAACCCTTATACTCCGAAAGAGTTTGTCCAGTTTGTACACGAAGTGCGTCCAGTTTTTGCCGTGACCCTCTCTACTCTTTCGCACATGCTATGCGGGTGAAATGATGATACCATGCCAAGTTTCAACATTTTCAGAGTTCATTTTGTAGTGATTTTCAATTTCATGGTCATTTAGCTCTCTGAACAATTAAGTAAATGACCGAAAAATAGGAAATGATGTGAGAACATGTTAGAAATTTATGGCGTCGCTTTGAATGCTGCATACTGAACAAAAAAGAAGTCCGGAGCTCAAATAAGTTTCAAAAACATTGAAGTGCCCGTGTAACAGATGAGTTCTCGTCTGAAACCCTTTTACTCCGAAAGAGTTTGTGTAGTTTGTATACGAAGTGCATCCGGTTTTTGCCGTGACCCTCTATACTCTTTCGCACATGCTATGCGGGTGAAATGATGATAGCATGCCAAGTTTCAACATTTTCAGAGTTCATTTTGTAGTGATTTTCAATTTCATGGTCATTTAGCTCTCTAAACAATTAGGTAAATGACCGAAAAACAACAAATGATGCCATAACATGTTGGAAATTGATGACGTCGCTTTGAATGCTGCATACTGAACACAAAAAAAGTTCGGAGTTCAAATAAGTTTAAAAAACATTGAAGTGCCCGTGTAACAGATGAGTTCTCGTCCGAAACGCTGATAGTCCGAAAGAGTTTGTACACGAAGTGCATCCAGTTTTTTTGTGACCCTCTCTACTCTTTCGCACGTGCTATGCGTGTGAAATGATGATACCATGCCAAGTTTCAACATTTTCAGAGTTCATTT
>NW_025228252.1:17626-18063 GCF_018294505.1 Triticum aestivum | reverse complement strand
CTCCGAAAGAGTTTGTCCAGTTTGTACACGAAGTGCGTCCAGTTTTTTTGTGACCCTCTCTACACTTTCGCACATGCTATGCGGGTGAAATGATGATACCATGCCAAGTTTCAACATTTTCAGAGTTCATTTTGTAGTGATTTTCAATTTCACGGTCATTTAGCTCTCTAAACAATTAGGTAAATGACCGAAAAACAGGAAATGATGTGAGAACATGTTAGAAATTTACGGCGTCGCTTTGAATGCTGCATACTGAACACAAAAGAAGTCCGGAGCTCAAATAAGTTTTAAAAACATTGAAGCGCCCGTGTAACAGATGAGTTCTCCTCCGAAACCCTTTTACTCCGAAAGAGTTTGTGTAGTTTGTACACGAAGTGCATCCGTTTTTTGCCGTGACCCTCTATACTCTTTCGCACATGCTATGCGGGTGAAATGAT
>NW_025228252.1:15226-16705 GCF_018294505.1 Triticum aestivum | reverse complement strand
AAAAACAACAAATGATGTCAGAACATGTTGGAAATTGATGACGTCGCTTTGAATGCTGCATACTGAACACAAAAGAAGTACGGAGTTCAAATAATTTTAAAAAACATTGAAGCGCCCGTGTAACAGATGAGTTCTCGTCCGAAACCCTGATACTCCGAAAGAGTTTGTCCAGTTTGCACACGAAGTTTGTCCAGTTTTTGCCGTGACCCTATCTACTCTTTCGCACATGCTATGCGGGTGAAATGATGATACCTTGCCAAGTTTCAACATTTTTAGAATTCATTTTGTAGTGATTTTCAATTTCACGGTCATTTAGCTCTCTAAACAATTAGGTAAATGACCGAAAAACAACAAATGATGTCAGAACATGTTGGAAATTGAGGACGTCGCTTTGAATGCTGCATACTGAACACAAAAGAAGTCCGGAGTTCAAATAAGTTTAAAAAACATTGAAGTGCCCGTGTAACAGATGAGTTCTCGTCCGAAACCCTTTTACTCCGAAAGAGTTTGTCCAGTTTGTACACGAAGTGCGTCCAGTTTTTGCCGTGACCCTCTCTACAATTCCGCACATGCTATGCGAGTGAAATGATGATACCATGGCAAGTTTCAACATTTTCAGAATTCATTTTGTAGTGATTTTCAATTTCACGGTCATTTAGCTCTCTAAACAATTAGGTAAATGACCGAAAAACAACAAATGATGTCAGAACATGTTGGAAATTGATGACATCGCTTTGAATGCTACATACTGAACACAAAAGAAGTCCGGAGTTCAAATAAGTTTAAAAAACATTGAAGTGCCCGTGTAACAGATGAGTTCTTGTCTGAAACCCTGATACTCCGAAAGAGTTTGTCCAGTTTGTACACGAAGTGCGTCCAGTTTTTTTGTGACCCTCTCTACACTTTCGCACATGCTATGCGGGTGAAATGATGATACCATGCCAAGTTTCAACATTTTCAGAGTTCATTTTGTAGTGATTTTCAATTTCACGGTCATTTAGCTCTCTAAACAATTAGGTAAATGACCGAAAAACAGGAAATGATGTGAGAACATGTTAGAAATTTATGGCGTCGCTTTGAATGCTGCATACTGAACACAAAAGAAGTCCGGAGCTCAAATAAGTTTTAAAAACATTGAAGCGCCCGTGTAACAGATGAGTTCTCCTCCGAAACCCTTTTACTCCGAAAGAGTTTGTGTAGTTTGTACACGAAGTGCGTCCAGTTTTTGCTGTGACCCTCTCTACTATTTCGCACATGCTATGCGGGTGAAATGATGATACCATGCCAAGTTTCAACATTTTCAGAATTCATTTTGTAGTGATTTTGAATTTCACGGTCATTTAGCTCTCTAAACAATTAGGTAAATGACCGAAAAACAACAAATGATGTCAGAACATGTTGGAAATTGATGATGTCGCTTTGAATGCTGCATACTGAACACAAAAGAAGTCTGGACTTCAAATAAGTTTAAAAAATATT
>NW_025228252.1:14584-15216 GCF_018294505.1 Triticum aestivum | reverse complement strand
CCTCCGAAACCCTTTTACTCCGAAAGAGTTTGTGTAGTTTGTACACGAAGTGCATCCGGTTTTTGCCGTGACCCTCTATTCTCTTTCGCACATGCTATGCGGGTGAAATGATGATACCATGCCAAGTTTCAACATGTTCAGAGTTCATTTTGTAGTGATTTTCAATTTCATGGTCATTTAGCTCTCTAAACAATTAGGTAAATAACCGAAAAACAACAAATGATGTCATCACATGTTGGAAATTGATGACGTCGCTTTGAATGCTGCATACTGAACACAAAAAAAGTTCGGAGTTCAAATAAGTTTAAAAAACATTGAAGTGCCCGTGTAACAGATGAGTTCTCGTCCGAAACCCTGATACTCCGAAAGAGTTTGTCCAGTTTGTACACGAAGTGCATCCAGTTTTTTTGTGACCCTCTCTACTCTTTCGCACGTGCTATGCGGGTGAAATGATGATACCATGCCAAGTTTCAACATTTTCAGAGTTCATTTTGTAGTGATTTTCAATTTCACGGTCATTTAGCTCTCTAAACAATTAGGTAAATGACCGAAAAACAACAAATGATGTCAGAACATGTTGGAAATTAATGACGTCGGTTTGAATGCTGCATACTAAACAAGAAAGAAGTCCG
>NW_025228252.1:13663-14574 GCF_018294505.1 Triticum aestivum | reverse complement strand
TGCATACTGAACACAAAAGAAGTCCGGAGCTCAAATAAGTTTTAAAAACATTGAAGCGCCCGTGTAACAGATGAGTTCTCCTCCGAAACCCTTTTACTCCGAAAGAGTTTGTGTAGTTTGTACACGAAGTGCATCCGTTTTTTGCCGTGACCCTCTATACTCTTTCGCACATGCTATGCGGGTGAAATGATGATACCATGCCAAGTTTCAACATGTTCAGAGTTCATTTTGTAGTGATTTTCAATTTCATGGTCATTTAGCTCTCTAAACAATTAGGTAAATGACCGAAAAACAACAAATGATGTCATAACATGTTGGAAATTGATGACGTCGCTTTGAATGCTGCATACTAAACAAGAAAGAAGTCCGGAGTTCAAATAAGTTTAAAAAACATTGAAGTGCCCGTGTAACAGATGAGTTCTCGTCCGAAACCCTTTTACTCCGAAAGAGTTTGTCCAGATAGTACACGAAGTGCATCCAGTTTTTTTGTGACCCTCTCTACTCTTTCGCACATGCTATGCGGGTGAAATGATGATACGATGCCAAGTTTCAACATTTCCAGAGTTCATTTTGTAGTGATTTTCAATTTGACGGCCATTTAGCTCTCTAAACAATTAGGTAAATGACCGAAAAACAACAAATGATGTCAGAACATGTTGGAAATTGATGATGTCGCTTTGAATGTTGCATACTGAACACAAAAGAAGTCCGGAGTTCAAATAAGTTTAAAAACATTGAAGCGCCCGTGTAACAGATGAGTTCTCGTCCGAAACCCTGATACTCCGAAAGAGTTTGTCCAGTTTGTACACGAAGTTTGTCCAGTTTTTGCCGTGACCCTATCTACTCTTTCGCACATGCTATGCGGGTGAAATGATGATACCTTGCCAAGTTTCAACATTTTCAGAATTCAT
>NW_025228252.1:12174-13653 GCF_018294505.1 Triticum aestivum | reverse complement strand
AAAAACAACAAATGATGTCAGAACATGTTGGAAATTGATGACGTCGCTTTGAATGCTGCATACTGAACACAAAAGAAGTACGGAGTTCAAATAATTTTAAAAAACATTGAAGCGCCCGTGTAACAGATGAGTTCTCGTCCGAAACCCTGATACTCCGAAAGAGTTTGTCCAGTTTGCACACGAAGTTTGTCCAGTTTTTGCCGTGACCCTATCTACTCTTTCGCACATGCTATGCGGGTGAAATGATGATACCTTGCCAAGTTTCAACATTTTTAGAATTCATTTTGTAGTGATTTTCAATTTCACGGTCATTTAGCTCTCTAAACAATTAGGTAAATGACCGAAAAACAACAAATGATGTCAGAACATGTTGGAAATTGAGGACGTCGCTTTGAATGCTGCATACTGAACACAAAAGAAGTCCGGAGTTCAAATAAGTTTAAAAAACATTGAAGTGCCCGTGTAACAGATGAGTTCTCGTCCGAAACCCTTTTACTCCGAAAGAGTTTGTCCAGTTTGTACACGAAGTGCGTCCAGTTTTTGCCGTGACCCTCTCTACAATTCCGCACATGCTATGCGAGTGAAATGATGATACCATGGCAAGTTTCAACATTTTCAGAATTCATTTTGTAGTGATTTTCAATTTCACGGTCATTTAGCTCTCTAAACAATTAGGTAAATGACCGAAAAACAACAAATGATGTCAGAACATGTTGGAAATTGATGACATCGCTTTGAATGCTACATACTGAACACAAAAGAAGTCCGGAGTTCAAATAAGTTTAAAAAACATTGAAGTGCCCGTGTAACAGATGAGTTCTTGTCTGAAACCCTGATACTCCGAAAGAGTTTGTCCAGTTTGTACACGAAGTGCGTCCAGTTTTTTTGTGACCCTCTCTACACTTTCGCACATGCTATGCGGGTGAAATGATGATACCATGCCAAGTTTCAACATTTTCAGAGTTCATTTTGTAGTGATTTTCAATTTCACGGTCATTTAGCTCTCTAAACAATTAGGTAAATGACCGAAAAACAGGAAATGATGTGAGAACATGTTAGAAATTTATGGCGTCGCTTTGAATGCTGCATACTGAACACAAAAGAAGTCCGGAGCTCAAATAAGTTTTAAAAACATTGAAGCGCCCGTGTAACAGATGAGTTCTCCTCCGAAACCCTTTTACTCCGAAAGAGTTTGTGTAGTTTGTACACGAAGTGCGTCCAGTTTTTGCTGTGACCCTCTCTACTATTTCGCACATGCTATGCGGGTGAAATGATGATACCATGCCAAGTTTCAACATTTTCAGAATTCATTTTGTAGTGATTTTGAATTTCACGGTCATTTAGCTCTCTAAACAATTAGGTAAATGACCGAAAAACAACAAATGATGTCAGAACATGTTGGAAATTGATGATGTCGCTTTGAATGCTGCATACTGAACACAAAAGAAGTCTGGACTTCAAATAAGTTTAAAAAATATT
>NW_025228252.1:11532-12164 GCF_018294505.1 Triticum aestivum | reverse complement strand
CCTCCGAAACCCTTTTACTCCGAAAGAGTTTGTGTAGTTTGTACACGAAGTGCATCCGGTTTTTGCCGTGACCCTCTATTCTCTTTCGCACATGCTATGCGGGTGAAATGATGATACCATGCCAAGTTTCAACATGTTCAGAGTTCATTTTGTAGTGATTTTCAATTTCATGGTCATTTAGCTCTCTAAACAATTAGGTAAATAACCGAAAAACAACAAATGATGTCATCACATGTTGGAAATTGATGACGTCGCTTTGAATGCTGCATACTGAACACAAAAAAAGTTCGGAGTTCAAATAAGTTTAAAAAACATTGAAGTGCCCGTGTAACAGATGAGTTCTCGTCCGAAACCCTGATACTCCGAAAGAGTTTGTCCAGTTTGTACACGAAGTGCATCCAGTTTTTTTGTGACCCTCTCTACTCTTTCGCACGTGCTATGCGGGTGAAATGATGATACCATGCCAAGTTTCAACATTTTCAGAGTTCATTTTGTAGTGATTTTCAATTTCACGGTCATTTAGCTCTCTAAACAATTAGGTAAATGACCGAAAAACAACAAATGATGTCAGAACATGTTGGAAATTAATGACGTCGGTTTGAATGCTGCATACTAAACAAGAAAGAAGTCCG
>NW_025228252.1:10177-11344 GCF_018294505.1 Triticum aestivum | reverse complement strand
ACTGAACACAAAAGAAGTACGGAGTTCAAATAATTTTAAAAAATATTGAAGCGCCCGTGTAACAGATGAGTTCTCGTCCGAAACCCTGATACTCCGAAACAGTTTGTCCAGTTTGCACATGAAGTTTGTCCAGTTTTTGCCGTGACCCTCTCTACTCTTTCGCACATGCTATGCAGGTGAAATGATGATACCTTGCCAAGTTTCAACATTTTTAGAATTCATTTTGTAGTGATTTTCAATTTCACAGTCATTTAGCTCTCTAAACAATTAGGTAAATGACCGAAAAACAACAAATGATGTCAGAACATGTTGGAAATTGATGACGTCGCTTTGAATGCTACATACTGAACACAAAAGAAGTCCGGAGTTCAAATAAGTTTAAAAAACATTGAAGTGCCCGTGTAACAGATGAGTTCTCGTCTGAAATCCTGATACTCCGAAAGAGTTTGTCCAGTTTGTACAGGAAGTGCGTCCAGTTTTTTTGTGACCCTCTCTACACTTTCGCACATGCTATGCGGGTGAAATGATGATACCATGCCAAGTTTCAACATTTTCAGAGTTCATTTTGTAGTGATTTTCAATTTCACGGTCATTTAGCTCTCTAAACAATTAGGTAAATGACCGAAAAACAGGAAATGATGTGAGAACATGTTAGAAATTTATGGCGTCGCTTTGAATGCTGCATACTGAACACAAAAGAATTCCGGAGCTCAAATAAGTTTTAAAAACATTGAAGCGCCCATGTAACAGATGAGTTCTCCTCCGAAACCCTTTTACTCCGAAATAGTTTCTGTAGTTTTTACATGAAGTGCGTCCAGTTTTTGCTGTGACCCTCTCTACTATTTCGCACATGCTATGCGGGTGAAATGATGATACCATGCCAAGTTTCAACATTTTCAGAATTCATTTTGTAGTGATTTTCAATTTCACGGTCATTTAGCTGTCTAAACAATTAGGTAAATGACCGAAAAACAACAAATGATGTCAGAACATGTTGGAAATTGATGATGTCGCTTCGAATGCTGCATACTGAACACAAAAGAAGTCCGGACTTCAAATAAGTTTAAAAAATATTGAAGCGCCCGTGTAACAAATGAGTTCTCGTCCGAAACCCTGATACTCCGAAAGAGTTTGTCCAGTTTGTACACGAAGTGCGTCCAGTTTTTG
>NW_025228252.1:9032-9777 GCF_018294505.1 Triticum aestivum | reverse complement strand
ATGTTGGAAATTGATGACGTCGCTTTGAATGCCACATACTGAACACAAAAGAAGTCTGGAGTTCAAATAAGTGTTAAAAACATTGAAGTGCCCGTGTAACAGATGAGTTCTCGTCCGAAACCCTGATACTCCGGAAGAGTTTTTCCAGTTTGTACACGAAATGCGTCCAGTTTTTGCCGTGACCCTCTCTACTCTTTCGCACATGCTATGCGGGTGAAATGATGATACCATGCCAAGTTTCAACATTTTCAGAATTCATTTGGTAGTGATTTTCAATTTCACGGTCATTTAGCTCTCTAAACAATTAGGTAAATGACCGAAAAACAACAAAAGATGTCAGAACATGTTGGAAATTGATGACGTTGCTTTGAATGCCGCATACTGAACACAAAAGAAGTCCGGAGTTCAAATAAGTTTAAAAAACATTGAAGTGCCCGTGTAACAGATGAGTTCTCGTTCGAAACCCTGATACTCCGAAAGAGTTTGTCCAGTTTGTACACGAAGTACGTCCAGTTTTTGCTGTGACCCTCTCTACTCTTTCGCACATGCTATGGGGGTGAAATGATGATACCATGCCAAGTTTCAACATTTCCAGAATTCATTTTGTAGTGATTTTCAATTTCACGGTCATTTAGCTCTCTAAACAATTAGGTAAATGACCGAAAAACAACAAATGATGTCAGAACATGTTGGAAATTGATGACGTTGCTTTGAATGCCGCATACTGAACACAAAAGAAGTCCGG